>NC_135375.1:79959673-80009673 GCF_049243985.1 Paroedura picta | reverse complement strand
ATGTTTAGTGGCCCGAGTAATTTTTTTCATGTTGTATTGACATTCTTGTCATCAGATAGTCTTTGAAGGTTGCTACATTGTCTCTACAAGTTTTTCAAAATTACAGAAATAACTATTTGTTACAGGAGATTCTGAGCAATAAGCTTTAAACTGCTGTGATAACCTTGGTTTCACCTTCAGTAAGCATTAGACAGGGAGGATGTGATTCTGCTAATTCTGCTGACTCGCTCAGCGGCCTTCAATACCAACCATGGTATCCTACTAAATTGCCTCTGAGTGCTGGGACTGATGGGGCACTGTATTATGGTAGTTTGAGTCCTGACTGGGAGGTCAGTCTTAGAAAGTGGTGCTGGTGGACTCTTGCTTTGACCCATGACCTTAGGCCAGTGAAGTTCTGTAGGATTCAATCTTATCCTCCATGTTATTTAATATCTATAGGAAACCACTAAGAGAGGTCATCTGGAGGTTTGAAATATGGTGTCGTCATCATACTGGTAATATCTAGCTCTTCATTTTCTTCCCACCTAATACTGAGTATGTCATTGATGTTCTGAACTGGTGCTCGGAGTCAGTAATGGACTGGTTGAGGGTAAACAAGGAGATACAATACTGAAAAGACAGAAGTTCTCTGGATTAGTAGACATTTAGACCAGGGACCTGAGATGTTAGCTGTCTTCAGTGGAGTTATATTTCCCCCAAAAAACAGGTTTGTAGCTTGGGAACACTACTAAACATCAATCACATTAGAAAACCAGATGGCTGTGGTGATTTGGATTGTTTTGCCCAGTTTCAACTGGTACATCAGCTGTGCCTGTTCTTGGTTAGCTCAGATCTAGCCACACTGATCCATGCCCTAGTTATATCTAGACTGGACTATTGAAGGGTATCTTTCTTTGGGGTTACCCATGAAGAGGGTTTCTTTTTCTTATTGGTTTTTTAACTTTAATATAGGATAGGATAGAACAGCCTAGAAAAAGATTATAAGAAAAAGAACAAAATTCAGACACCTTATGCCTTTTACATTACAGTGTAGGATTGCATTAGTTGATATTGATACATCATTATTTGACTTATCTCTAACCAAATTAAGTCTTGTCCACCCTCTAATCATTAGTCACTTTCCATTATATTGTACATACATAGTCAAAAATCTACATTCTATAATCTTCAAATCCACAGATTGTCTATCTTTTCCCCCCCCTTCCCTGTAAAAAGTAAATAAAAGGTTTCCACTCTGTCACAAATTCTTGAAGAGGGCTTCAGAGCTGCAGCTAGTGCAGAATGCTGCAACCGGACTGCTGGTCGGGGCCAGCTATTGGGAGCTTGTCACCATGGTATTATAACAGTCACACAGGTTAGTAATCCACTTCCAAGCCTGATTCAAGGCATTGTTTTTGTCCTTCAGAGCCCTAAATGGCTTGGACCTGATATATCTGAAGCATTGTCTTCTCCTATACGTTCCTGCTCAGGAATTGAGATCCCAGGAGATACTCTCTTGATTGTCTAATGCAGTGGTCCCCAACCTTTCTGAGGCTGGGGACCGGCAGGGCATCGGGCCGTGCCTGTGCGGACCACGCCCGCGTGCTGTGCCCGCGGGCCGTGCCCGCGTACCGGACCGCGCATGCGCGATGCGCGGCCCGGCTCTGATTCCCTCTCCCCGCCCTCCCGCAGTAAGAAGCTTCCCGGGCTGCAAGCTTGCGGCCTGGGAAGTTTTTTACTGCGGGAGGGGGCAGGGAGAGGGAGCCGCAGCCCGGCGCCATGGCCTTCGCAGCCTGGCACCGGGCCACGGCCCGCAGGTTGGGAACCACTGGTCTAATGAACCAAAGAAGCTTGTTTGGTGGCTATACAAGAGAGGGTCTTTTCCTTGGCTGCTTCATGTGAGCCTGATCCACTCCCTTTTGCTCTTCAGGAGAGAGTTTAAGACATTTTAATTTAGGAATGCATTTGATTAACTTAGTGGCAGCCTTACATTGTAGTTTTAAATTGTTTTTCATTGTTTATTAATAAAATAATAGTGTATGCCACCTTGAGTATGCCATTGAGTTCCGTAAGGTTGAAAGTCACATAATACCTTAAATAAATAAATGAGCTGTCATGGATTTCCTTAAAATTAATTTGTGGCTTTGATAATAGAATTGTTTTCCTGTGTTTGCATTTCATGCAATTCTTGCAGTATTTCCAATGAAGACAACATTTATATAGAATTCATGGTGCAAATGTTTATAGGTCATTTGATGCTTAAATTGGTTTTCCATATTTGTAATGACTGTATGGCTTTTTATTAGTATCTTCCTGGCTGGACAGAATGGCTGCAGTTATTTTAATACTTTCTGACTGCTATATGATGCCAATACTGTATTTGTTCTTTTAAGACTAATTATTATTGCTAATGGGCAAAATGGCTAAATAGATATTAAGCGGCTACCCTCCCCTGACTACCAAATATTTATACAGTTGGAGAATACGAGGGAGATAACTTGTCTAGAAACAGCCTGAAGTAAGAACTTCCTGCCAGATTATTAAAACCTGCCATGCAATATAATATGTGGAATACCAGCTTAAATAGTCATTAAGTAACATTCATAGAAAGATCAAATTAAAAGTTATGAATGTGCAGACCTACACTGCCAGAACTATGGATGATCATTCCTATACAAGGTATGTCACTTCCCCATTTGATCCTCACAGCAACCACATGAGGCAACTTTGACTGAGAGGACGAGTATATGACCTAAAACCAGTTAATGAATGAGTGACCCTAGGTCTCCTCAGTCTTAGTGCAATTTGCTAATCATTATACAACATGGTCTTCAGAGTGGTTTTTAAATTAATGGCTGTAAAATATATGTGATTGATCTAAAGATTTTAAGGAGATAATTTTGACTATGTTGAGCCTTATATGAAGAACTACTTAACTTTACTTGTCCAAGATAGTTCCAATTTCACAGGAAAAGTTTCAGCCAGTTGGATTAATATTAGCCAATTTAAACTAGATATTAAGTCTGCTGTGGCCAAAATAGAGAGGGCTCTAGCATGGTGGGTGGGTGGAGGGATGGGGCGAAGGAAGGAGGAAAGGGAGAACGAGAGCCAGAGAGAAAGACAGAAAGAAAGGAAGATAGAGACAGAAGAAGAGGGAGAGAAACAGGTAGCAAGAAAGAGGTAAATAGGAGAGAGGGAGGAAGGAAGGAAGGGAAGGACAAAGAGAGCCTGCCCCAGGGCCCGGCAGAAAGCTCGGGATGGCGGTGGCAGGCTTTGTGGCCTTTGCCGGGCCCAGGGGCAGGCTCGGCTGCCCCAGGGCCCAGCAGAAGGCTCCGGATGGGGGTGGCGGGCTTTGCGGCCTTTTGCTGGGGCCAGAGACAGGCGAGCTTGCCCCAGGGTCCGGCAGAAGGCTCCGGATGGCGGTGGCAGGCTTTGTGGCCTTCTGGCGAGCCCAGGGGCAGGCAAGCCTGCCCCAGGGCCCGGCAGAAGTCTCCCTGGGTGAGGGGAAGCCGGCTGGAGGACTTACTGCTGGGGAAGGCTTCTTCCTCTGAGTGGCAACTCCCCGGCAGGCCCAGGCGAGGCCGAGCAAGCAGCCAATGGGGAGCCGTGCTTCGCGTGGCTCCCCGTTGGCTGCTTGGCCCTGAGTGACACTCAGAGGGCCCAATCAGGAGCCACTATCTCCTCCCCTTTATCCCTTACTCCTTTATTTTATCTGCTCCAGAGGAGCGGTTAAAGATAAGGATGGGTATGAAGCAGTTCACGACCTTAAACCTGTCGCAAATTTGTCCAGCTTGTACTCACTCACACCTAGGTTTAGAGGAGGTATCTCCCCTGATCATTTTGGGTTCAGAATTCAGGCTATTTAAACCCTCAAATTTGCTTCCCCTCCTTCCAAATGGAGGGAAGTGAAATGCAGGTTCTAAGAGTCTGGCAGCAATTTTGGCCTCACAGCTGACAGGTATGTGCACACCCAACAGGCGTGTACTACAAGACATTTCAGGGATCTATTTTCTTTCCAAGCAGGAGGGAGCAAAATGGATCCCTGAAATGGCTGCCAGTGACAGGGAGCAAAATTCCAAGTGGGAGATAGAAAAATTGATCTCTGATATTGCTTGCAGATATTTCAGCCTAACAATGTGGCATGTATGCCTGTCTTCTGTGAGGCTGAAATGGTTAGCAGCCATTTGGGCACACCTTCACCACCATCCCCTCCCCCGGCCAGTTCGCTTCAGATCTTCTGGGTTGTTTAGCTTTAGGAGTTTAGTATGGGAAGACCCTGAACCCTGCATCAAACTGGAATTTTCCAATTTGTGCCTATCCGTATTCTTAAATATTTGGTGTGAAATTAGTTTTACAAGTTATCTGCTTTCTCTTTCTGCCACTGAAAAACATAAAACAGAACATGTTGCTCTCTATATAGATTGTATTTCTTACTATGCTTATTACATTCTAATGCATTGTACATAATATGGTAACACACACTCACAAAGTGTACAGAAAGGCATACTCACCAGCATTCACATGCAGCCAAGAGCACAACTATTTTTACATACATAAAGATAACATATTTACGCTTTCATAAGTACATTTATTCTTCTTGATCAGTTGTGCTATAGTAGCTTCCATTAACACTTGTTTTTTGTCTGTGGAGTACCCACTGCTCAAATGGTTTGATTTCCAAAGATTGGGATGATCATGGGCCTTTCATAAATGGGATAATTAGACAATTTAGCTGATTCTTCCTTTGCTGCTGCAGAAGTATGCTGAGCATGGTACATAGTTAACATCTAAAATCTCACATCCTTTCTGGAGAAGATTAAGGAGTTCCAAATTTGTGTTGTGTGAATTTAAATATATTTTTATGAGAGGCCAAGCCAAATATTGATTTATTATTATCATTATGTTATTGTTAAACATTTACATATGACTTTAAAATGTGTCTCAGAAATCTTTACAACACTATAAACTTGCCAAAATTATTCTTTTCATAGCGCAGACATGAACATAGTGTATGGTAGAGTAAACATAACATGGGAACCTACGTGGTTTTGAGGCTAAGAAAAGATTTGAGCAAGAGAATCACATTTCAGAGATCTGAAAGGCATTTTGATCTGTGTAGAATACATGGACCTGTGAATGCCTCAAAATAACTTCCTGTATGATTCAACTGTGTATATTTTGAAGACTATCCGTGTACACAAAATATGACGTATTAGCAATAAAGCCCATTGTGCAAAAATATATAATGGGCTGTAGAAAATGGTTGTTGGAAAAGACTGCTCAGAGCCAATTGCCCAGGTGGGTCACATCCATGACACTCAATCTGTGCTTCAGCCTACAGACCGCGCTTTGTCTCTTCCATTGCTTCTTATCTCCGGACTATGAAGATCAGCTCCCCAGGCAAAAATGATGGCTTTGGAGGGTAGGCTCTGAGGCATTGCACCCTTTTGAGGCCCCACCTCAAAACCTGAAGAAATATTTCCAACCCAGGAACAGCCAACTTCCAGGTGGGGTCTGGAGAGCTCCTGGAAACACAGTTCATCTCCAGACTATAAAGAGCAGCTCCCCAGGCAAAAATGGCTGCATTGGAAGGGGGACTTTGTGGCATTGCACCTCCCTGAGGTCATCATATCATCATAATCATAAAAATATATAACACATTAGCATTCTCAGCTGATACTCAAGCAAACATGACAAACTACTGCACTAGAATTCAGAGTTCTAAGCTAATTGTATGACTACTTTGTGGGAAAGGGGCATGTCCGGAAATTACTTGTTTGGGATTTAATTTGTACGAGACATATGGTGTGCAGTATGTAAAATGTTTTATTTACTCTTCCAAAGGTTATGGTTACATACAACGTCTGAATATGATATTTTGAAACCAGGTTCAGAAAATATTGCATACTGAAGATGAAACATTCCCTTTTAATTGCACCCTGTATTCACTTATTTTATAGTTCTAAAATGAAGTCATTACAGTGTTTCTTATGGTAGGGGCTTGCCGACAGTATACTGTCTGAATATAACTCATATACATGTTGGGGTGGATGATCTCCATGAGACAAAATTGAATCCTTTTTGTACCTGTTTCTGAACTGCCCCTGTGACATGCTATGGGCACTGTAGTGCTTCTGTAGTAGGGGCTCATTGCCTAGCTGTTCCCCATTCCATCTTGTATCACATGTGTTCTAAGTGATAGTAATTGCTATGCAGTATATGCAAGGGAAGGGGTAGACCAGAATCCTAACCGTTGTTTGAAAGCTTATGTTTTCAGTAACTCAGGACAGAAGGTCCTAGTTTCCTTCCTTTTATTTGTGTGTTCCTATATTTTATATAGACCTCTTTATTAACCAGAATAGATGCAGTGGCATCCATGGGTCTGACCTGTGCACATTGCTGCCATTTTAAAGGAATTTAAAAATGCCATGAAGGGCTGATTCTTACTGAACCCACACTGTAGCAAGCTGAGGTGCTGTTGTTCCCCTTGCCCCTTTTCAAGTGCTGAAATGGCCATGCAGCTCCTCCCCACAGCTTCTGGAATTTGAAAAGGCACCCCAGGTGTGTGCGTGTATGTGGGGAAACGAACGCAACACCCTGCAGTGCTGTATTTTTAAATTGTTTTAAAATGGCAACAGCATCCATTGGTCAGGCCCATGAATCCAGTCATGTATAGTTTCTCCCTGAGTCCCACTAATAAAGAGACAAACATGATAAATACTTGCATTTGCTTTGGAGAGAATGTGAAGTCCTTGTTTTGGCATGTGAGAGAGCGCTGGTTTGTGTGGGTGGTGTGGTGGCTGTATGTATGTTTCTTGCAAAGTGTGCATGTATGCAAGGGTGTGTTTGTAAATGTACCATAAAACCTGTCTTAAGTGATGACCCAAGGGCCTAGTTGTGGTAGGCTTTTTAATTAAAGGTCAAACAAAATTATGCTGGAAACCTTAGGGAAACTTTAAAGTGATTTCTTAAGACAGGGGTTGCCTATTAGATTTTGTTCATTGAATAAATCTGTGTACTCTGTCTCGGAATCCCATCTTGTCAGGAGTGTGATTCCTCACTCATCTTTATTGTTCAACTTGAAATGGTAAAACCATCTATAGGCTGTTGATGTTTGAGCTAAAGTATCAAGGACAACATAGTTTTATGCAACTAGCAAGTAGGTTGTAATGGCGCTTGAGTTAATTTTTGTTCTACTTGTCTTTTTCATCAGACATGGTGTTTTTGTCTAGAATAAGTATTTCACACAGATTTGACATGTTTAAATTGTTTCTATGTTGATATAAGACAAATGATAATTGTTGACATTTTGGAACCTTGAAATGGATCAGATACAGATACACATAACAAGTTTTCTTAGATTGTACACATTTATTTTATCTTACACATTGCCTCTTGGTAACAGCTCAGTTTAACCCTTTGGATGCCTTTCTGGCTTATACCTTTCTGGCTTATACAGATTACTGTGCACACACCCCTTTCTTTGGTAATAATTGGATTCTCAAATGCAGCCAACAAAAATGTTTGTAATACAGAAAAAGAAATGGGGAAAAAATAATCCTTAATTAGTTTGTATATTTTGTATCAAGGCTATGTAAGCATGCCTGATTAAAACATTTTAGAATCTTGAAATAGTGGTCTTCTCCTAGAAAGTTAGCAGTATTCTTGATAAGATCTCAAAGCCAAAGAAGTAGATGATGGAAAAAGCTGAGAGACTGTCAGGTCCAGATTAACAGGGGTGCTAAGTATACCGCACAGCAGGGTTCTAAACAGATTTGGGTACTGCTGTAGTGATGGCTGTTCTTCCTTCACTGAGCTCTTTTAAGATTTCCTGTAGCTCTCCAGAGGTGAGCTGGTATATGTGTGTACACACAAACTCTATTATGTAGTTGATTCCTCTTACCCTCCATTTTAACAGTGATTTGTGGAGCTTGCACGTTTTCAGGGAGCTACAAAACTCAAGTACTTATATATTCCTTATGTTCTTTCTTAGTTATGCTTTCATAAACATGCTGCGTATAAGCAAATTTTATCAACATCACACAGAAAGTTGTCCTATGAATTTGTGTTCCGTCTCCAGTAATGAGCTTGTAGGGTCAGTTCTCCTGAAGTGATCATTTTCAGAGTAACGACATGATCAGCCTGTACCCACTGGGGCAATCACATGTTGAATAGCTAAATACCAGTGGGTTGTCCAAAACCCCTATTTCTCTTTTAGCAAACTCCCCCAAGCCACCCTTGAATGAGAGACGATGGATTTGGCACTCTTATTTTGGGGTGAGCATGCAGTATAAGTGCTTTGTAAATGGGGAATAGGATTTCCTGTACTAATTCTTGAGTTTGGCTAAGGTTTTCTGATAGCAGTCTTATACCTCCAATATACATTTTATGAAAACAGGGTCACATGTATATTTTTTAATATTCTAATTCTTACATCAAGAACTTCTGCCTCAGTGCCTCCTCCCTCCTTTGGAGATGAAGCTTCTCTTCTGCCTGCTGCACATTTTGCAAAATCCTTACTATCCAACACTAATAAGGATAGAGAGATGATTTGAGTGCCTTTTGTTAAAAGATCTGCTATAAAACATTATTTTCTTGTGATTTAATGTCAGCAGCCCAAATGAACCCTTTCAGCTACAGCATTATGTAATGGTAGATTGTAGATTTTGTGGTGTCTGAGCATTCAAGAGCTGCATATGTACTGAAGTCAAAATGCATGTTGCCACCTAAAGATTTAACTTCTAGTGACTTCGGGGAGCAGGCTTAAATTATGAAAAATAATGATATACTTGTACTACTGCAATCTTTAGTTTGATCACCAACAAAGATATTGTAGTTCTGCTCCTGCACATGATTATCTTGAATTCGCTTTCTGCCAGTACTATTTGATTTACTTTCCACTGGGAAAAAAATAACTACCAGTTAGATGCACAGAGTTGCACAGGATTAAAGAACATAAATGCACATTGTGATGCACAGTATATTTAAAGTGATGGACATTGCTTGGATCTTGATCATATTGAAAGTTATGGCAAAAATATGCATTTGAATGTGCACTATGGTTCAATTTAAATTATGCTTGTGGTTCTTAAATGCAAAGATACCTGAAACACTATACCAGGAACTATGAATGCAGAAAAGTTGAAAATACTATGGAAATAAAAAGATCTTGGTCTCTATAGAAAGTTTTCAGATCCTACAAGACATCACAAGTGTAACTTGTGAGCTATATATTTGTACCGTTTGTTCTGTTTCTTTATGTTTTGCCTTGTAGAGTGGTGGTGGTGGTACAGAGACATTTTGCAAGAGCTATTTCATTGTTGTTGAGGGAAAAGTCAAGACAAATTTTGTATTAAAAATGTGTTGAGAATCTTCCTGATATTCAGATAGGCACATCAGGGTCTGGGCTTGGAGATAAGCCTGCTTATCTCGATGTAGGTCTGGTTGAAATCCTGGGATGCCTTTAGAATTGGGGTTCTTGTATTTAGACTAATGTATGGGGCTGTATGCAATTGCCAGTGGTTTCTGTAACAACTGTGGGTAGACGTCTGTTGTTCTCATCTGCTGTCGGCTGCAAGCTCCCCAGTTCAGATTCTTTTAGGAATAAATCTTTTATTGTATTTTGTTTTATTTATTCACAGCAAAGTTTTTGCTCCTTGATGGCATGACATGTATTGTCCTTTTCTGCTGTCAGCAATTAAGAGAAAGTCTCAGCAGAGGTTTGTTTTTTTTAAGCCTTGTGACATAGAGAACATTTGCCTGAAATGTTCCCATGTGAGCCACAGTCTTGACTAAACTCTGAAAGGGAGGAGGGAGAGTGAATAAGGCTTTTGTTGAAGAGTGACAGGCAGGCAGCTCAGGCTAAGTTTAACTTAAATCCTTTACTTTATATTGGAAAGTCATAAGCCTGCAGATGACATTGCCACATTCAACGCAGTGTGTGATCTGGGACTTTGTTGCTTGTATCACTGTGTGAGTATGTGTACAGTGTAAACATTTTATGAACTGCAGTTTCTGATCCATCGGTCTGTCTGGGCGAGAATGTCCCTTGATACTAAAAAGAACAGCAATCAGGACAGAATTGGTCAATGCGGCATGTCTAATGGTGGGAAGATATTTGAAGGACTCACTATAGACACAATAGACTCTCTAAATAGCCTCTTTGCACCCTGAGTCTTATTGCAAACAGGTTCATTAAGGAGAGACATTCTGACACACAGCATCACAGTAATGAAAGTAGCTCTGTTTTTCTAATATTGTATCTTGCTACTTCAGTTATGTGGCTGGTACAAGATTTCCCTTGTGTTGCTGTATATTTCTCCAGAAAAAGAATCAGTCTTCATAGAATATACAATTATTTTGCACAGGAATATATAACTCACACCTAAGATTCAGTCTGTTCCTGTTTATGTGCACTAGTGCAAAAATAATTGGCAAGCCCATCTTTCAGGGTAAAGAACCCCCCCCAAAGAAAAAAAAGTCCATCCTCTTCACCCTCTATGGGAAAGATTTAAACAAATTGAAACATAACATAGAAAAATAAATGCAGTTGCATTAAACTGACGATCCACAGTGATGTACAGTAGTATAAAGAAAATGATTTTTCAGTTTCTATAACCTTCTACATTATAGGAAGCTACAGAGTGGTTTTGTGGTCATGGTGGACTGCTGCTTTATGACGATCATCTACAGAGGGAGGAGGGATTACGTTTTTGGTTTGTTTTTTTTTGCACCAGGTGCTGTCCCAGCCTGGATGGTCAGAAGCAGCTTTACTGGGAAGATGCTGTGGTGGGAGCAAATGCAATGTGCTTGAGTAGGATGGCAAATACATATGAGACACATATCTAATAATTGTTTTTGACTCATAGAACATATTTGTGTATGGCCTCTGATATCGGTTGGCAGTTTATTTTTATGTCCACTCTGCTACCTTTTCTGCATACTTAGGAATTTAAAAAGTAACTTGTTAGGATATCTTCCATGCTATATACTTTGGCCCATCCCACATTGTGCACAGATCTTTGCAAGAGCATAAAAAGTAGCCTAAATATTTGCAGGAAATTAGGTTAAATAGCATAGTTTGCTTAAAGATTAAAAACAAGAATATGTCATATATTATTTCTCTGTATGCTTTTTGGTAAGCCAGCTTGGTGTAGTGGTTAGGAGTGTGGACTTCTAATCTGGCGAGCTGGGTTTGATTCCCTGCTCCTTCTCCACATGCAGCCAGCTGGGTGACCTTGGGCTCACCACAGCACTGATAAAGCTGTTCTGACCGAGCAGTGATATCAGGGTTACCTCAGCGTCACCTACCTCAAAGGGTATATGTTGTGGGGAGAAGGTGATTGTACGCTGCTTTGAGACTCCTGGTAGAGAGAAGCGTTATATAAAAACCAGCTCTTCTGCTTCTGCTTCTGCTTCTGCTTCTTTTTCTAATGCTGCGTGGGCTACTAATGCTTTCCCTATTTCTTGCCAGTCTCTAGGCATCACTTCTGTTAAATGTGATTTAGCTTTAAACAAGATTGCACATAATATTATACTTGGTTCTCTGCCTTGTTGTTACTATTATTTTCTATTTATAATCCTTATTAATGTTGGTTTCAGTGTCCAAGAATGATAACATTCCCCTTTTCCAAAAAAGTTAAAAAATAATCTCAAGATTACAATTGTCATCACCATTGGTTGCTGTGCTGTGTTTAAACCAGTTAGTGCTGATTCGCACAACTCCCTGCCCTGCTGCAGTTGTTTCATGGCAGAGCTAAACTTGGAAGTACTTTGTACCAATGAATGTGTGATGCATCAGGCTGACCTACCAGCACCTGTTCTGAATGTTACACCTTGTGCTTTGCTGCCCAGCCATCATGTGCCAGACTTCAAAATCCGGCTTCAGCATTCAGATATGGGTCTTTGAAGATTTCTGCCATGCAGCTGACTACTTTGCAGTGGAGAAATGTTTTCTTAAAGAGGTTCAGATTGAGAGCCAGCATGGTACAATGGTTAAGCACAAGAGCTTCTAATCTGACAAGCCAGGTTTGATTCTCCACTCCTCCACATGCAACCTGATAGTGCTGTTCTGACCGGACAGTCCTGTTAGACGAAGAAGAAGAAGAAGAAAGAAGAAGAAGAAGAGTTGGTTCTTATATGCCACTTTTCTCTACCCAAAGGAATCTCAAAGCGGCTTCCTTTCACGTTCTCTTTCCTCTCCCCACAACAGACACCCTATGAGGTAGATGAGGCTGAGGGAGCCCTGATATTACTGCTCGGTCAGAACAGCTTTATCAGTGCCATGATGAGCCCAAGGTCACCCAGCTGGTTGCATGTGGGGGCGTGTGGAATCAAACCCGGCTTGCCTGATTAGAAGTCCACACTCCTAACCACTACACCAAGCTGACTCTCAGAGTCAGAGTTCTCTCAGCCTCACCTTCCTCACAGGATAACTGTTGTGAGGAGATGAAGGGAAGGTGATGGTAACCTGCTTTAAGACTCCTTTGGGCAGTGAAAAGGGGGTATAAAAGCCAACTGTATAGGGGGTATAAAAGCCAATTGTAAAACTCACTTTTACAATGGCTTCAACATTGCAGATATGTCCACAAATGTTCCTAGCAAAAATGTTATTATTATCTTACCTGCCCATGTCAGTCAATTGTGGCCAAAATGGGGAAAAGGTTGGGAGGGATTCCATGTCTGGAGGACAACTCTTACTCACCAAATGCAACCCAATACATTTTTAGGTCCAGGAAAGTACAGTGAGCAGATCAGACCACACAACAAGGAACCTTCTCAAAGGCAGCCCCTCTCACCTTATTCTCTGTTCTACATCTTGCCATTTAACAAAACATTTGTACATCTAATGTTCTTCTGAGCATACATACAGTATGGCATGTAATTGCTAAGAAGCTGGTAACAGAGGCAGGCAAAGACTTAAGGTGCTTACAGATGGCCATTTTATCACACATGAGCCCCTGAAATATAAAGTTTTCCTTATCACTTGGCAAAATGATACATATAAGGTACCCAAGTCAGTTCAGTCACATACATGAATTTTTTCATTTCTCTCAACTGGGCACAGAATTGGAGGCACATACTGTGTTTTTCACCTGAAGGGAAAGGTGCAGGAAGGTAATGAATTTCTGCTTTGAGATAAGCTGGGGAAAGAAGTATGGTTTTATTTGGCTCATATCCTTAACAAGGGATTTCCTCCCTTTGGTGACAAAGAACAGCTGCCTGTACACAAACAAGATGAAGGGGAGGGAACCAGACCCGCCCTCAGGTGCTCTGCATCGATCATGAGCTAGAATTGCTGTTTCTTATTTTTCTTTTAGATGCTACCATTTTGTTCCTCAGAATTTCAAAAGTAATTATTTTCTATTTTGGAAAATGCTATGTTTTCCCTGATCAGTTATCTCTTACACCTGTCATGTTCTGAAGGGGTGTGGAGAGATGCATCAGATTAAAAGTAAAACAAAAACAAAAACTGTGATCAAGACTGTGGAATTTCCTTGTGGCCTTTGGTAAGTGTCAAGCAGGAGTTCCTCTTTTTTTCTCTGAGGTCATCTAATTGCAGTGTTGGCGGTAGCCTCAGAGTGCTATTTCCTCTCATTTATTTGCTTTTGCCTCAGATCATGGATTGATGGTTTCATAGATTTTAAAGCGAGGAATAACCACTGAATTCACCATGACTGATGCTTCATAGAGCAGAGTTAGACATGCAGTGGCAAACCCAAACCTGGGACCCTGCTTCCCACACACATACTGCAAAACAGACAGTGGAAGTAGGGATGTTAAACCCTTTCCACACCCACCACTGTTCTCTTGAGTGTTCCTGCTAATATAGTTGTCAGGAAAAAGACTGGAAAGAGGAAAGACTAGAAAAGCGGGGTTGGGTTAAGTATTTCTCCTCCCTGCCATTTCCCTGCTGCAATTGTACCTGCTGTATACTAACCTTCAGCTAGTCAGCAGTCATCCAACCCATTGCCTGAGATGCTTTTATTATGGTCCCATTTCCTTCCCAGTTTCTCAAGTGACAAATTAAAGTTGAAACACAGTTTGCTGTGATATAATTTGGGGAAAGTTTGATCGTCTTTACCTCAGTGTTGGGTGGAATAGCTTGTAGATTTTGTGTTTTCTGAGACATCTAATAACCAAATATTGCCTCTTCATTTTTAACATGCTGTTGATTAAAAAAAAATCTTTTCCAGCAGCTGCTTTTACCACTGAAATAGGCTTTGTGTTTTCTTTTTTTTTGCTGCTTTGAATTTACAGTATTTTTTGTAAAGTACATCTGCACTGGGCAATATTGTATCTGAATTTTTCCAATGAATATGAAAGTAGCTGTACCATCTATGAAGTCTTATGTCCTGTCTTCTTCTGGGTACATTGTTCCAGGCTGAGTCCAGGTGGATACAGTCCTTTCTGTAACAAATCAGGGTCCCTTGTTTAGGTTGCAATTGAAGTTCCACTCAAGCAAATGCTTTTCTTTGCATGTTCTCAGGGAGTGGGATGGAACTATGACTCTGTTATGTGATAAAGGGTGCATGCATACCCAGAATTAAATTTTGTTGAACTCAAACCTTTTTCTGCTGCTTTTAGACAAACCCACCTGAGTCCCTTATACTAAGTCAGCTTTCAAGGGAGAAAGACTCCCTCCAATAGAGAATTTCTGCTGATGGAGTCTTTCTCTGTTGGAAGAAGACTTGCCAGAAGGGAGCCGTAGTTTTGTATGGCAGAGCATTCCATCTTGTTAGTGCTCTCAAGTATTATAGCCTAGAGGCAATTTTGCCACCTCAGTATGAAGTGGGAACAAGTAGGGATGGATCTTGGTTTCAAGAAAAGGGAAGGTGGGTCAGGCTTCAGTAAGGGAGAAATTAATGCTGCACCCTGCATTCTGTGCACCTTGGCTGTCCTCACATATCTGCCCCTTTAACTGAACAGTTCCCATTCTCTTATATAGGCAGAAAACAACTTCCATGGAGTTGGAGCCACACAGGCAGGTCCTTCCTTTTCTTTCCAGATGCTCCCATAAATGAGCAACTCAGAATCCATAAGGCTGGTCGGATTGTACATTATAGTTTTTTTTTTAATGTATATGTACATACTCTGGCCATCATCTGGAAGTCATCTCTCCTGAGCTGCAATACAGTGTTCACGCAATAGTACTGCCACACAGTGAAGTAGTTTTGTATATCAGAACAGTAGCTGTACTTTAGAAAAGAATGTGTTCTAATTGTAAATAAATAAACCCAACACATCAGTGAACAGGTGCATCCAGATGCTTCCTAATGCTATTGTATAGTGGGGCGAGAGAATGAAATGTGAGCCTGGAAGGGTCTGTGTCGAAGTACATCTTCTTCATGAGCCCAGGCAATTTGTTACAGCCTCAATTATGCCTGCATAAAGGGTCAGTACTGCCATACAGAGCAGTTGTAGGGGCTTGCTGAAACAAATCAGTGGCCATATAAAACAATAAAACAATGTACGTACACTATTTTAAAAATTATTATTATTTTATCATGTAATTTTAAAATGGTTAACCACCTTGCCAGTTTATGTAAGTTAAGAAAGATGGATAATAAATGATGTGAATAAATAAATTCGTAGGAAGCCCTGAATATATGCTTGGTGAGTGTTTATTTTGCAGTACTTTTCACTGTGTTTGTGGTGTTCCCATTTTAAAGCAACTCTGGAAACACTGTTTCACCCCCTTCCATCTTGATAAGTAAGGCCTTATTCCTTGTGCATTCATCACAAACACAGGGCCTGACCAGTTATCATTTGTTTGCTACCATTTGTGAAATGTGCTTAGGCTCCCTAGCAGGTGCAGAAGCTCCCCATTCTTAGTGCTGCAGAACTGGGTAGTTAAGCTAAGTTGAAAGAAATTAACCTCAATTAAAGGGAATATTGATTGATTGTTGCAGAGATAAATATGATATATTGCCTAGGAAAATAAAAAACACATTAAAATAACATTAATGTTGTGACCATGCTTAAAGGTAGAAAATTCACAGGAAAGGGAAGAATGGAAAATAATTTAAAACTTATACATACATATATAAAACAGAGTGGGGTGGGGTGGAATTCACAGAGTATAATTTGAAATATAGTTTATTTTATCCCTTGTGCCTATTTTCATATTGATTCATACTGTTTGATCTCATCAAGGACGTTGTGGTGAGATAATATGTTCTTGAGTAATGCATTCATCTTACTTTTCTGTTATTCAGGAATTTACACGGATAGTCCTTCAGAGACATTAGGAATAATCTACTGGGAAATAATATGGATGCCCAGTTGAACAGAATGGCAGAGGTATTCTTGAGCTGCACCCACAGGGAAAGTTCCTACTGAACTGCAAATATTTTTCTGAAGAATGTTCTAAAACCTAGGTCCTTTCTGCACAACTTAAATGTAGCTGAAGTCTTACCTTTTTAAAGGCTATTAATTTAACATTTTGCATGACGTCATAAACAAACTGCAAAACTCCCACCAAACTCCAGCAACAATTGGAATTTTATAGCACTTAGGGGGAAATCCAGAAAAGTGGATTCCCCCTGAAAAAACCGCTACACTTGTGAGCACAAGCCACAACACACCAGCGAAAGACACATGCATTCTCATAATAGCGGTAGAAAGAATGTCCCTCCCTAGCTCTGGCCCTCGAGCTTCCAGAGATGCAATCACCATTTCCCCCCCCCCTTAAACCAGCGAAAGCAACGAATAAGCGAGGCTTCTCCAACTGAAGTTCCTCCACAAGCAGTTGCTGGTTTGTTAACTACAGTTTTAACCAATTGTAATTTGTTATGCTGTATGAAGTGGCAAGCTGCAGTTTGAGTGCTGCTATCCCTTTGTAGCCACTTGCCCATACAGCTGATAGTCTATGAAGAATATCCTCTCAGTTTAGAGGCAGAGAGAAGCAAGAAACAAACTAGGATTTATATACAAACCAGTACTTTTTGTATGTCTGGTAGACTTACTAAAACATTTTTTTGCATAAACTACAGTCCAAAAAAATCGTTCTTTGTTGTGATGCCTTCGGGCCAAACTAGATAGGCAATGGCTATGTAGAATCGTAGAGTTGGAAAAGACTTCCAAAGTCATCTAGTCCAACCCCCTGCACTATGCAGGAACCACCAACTACCTGCCCACCCACAGTGATCCCAGTTTCATGCCCAAGGGATCCCCCCCACAAAAAATCTCCAGAATCCAGCCTGCCCTGCAGGAAATTCACCTACTAGCCCACAGTGGTGATCAGAAATTCCCTGGGTATGCAAGGAAGGGCTACAAGAGATAAACACTGACCATCCCTTCCTGCCCACCCACTCACAATCTGCCTAAGTTCACAAAATCAGCATTTCAGTCAAATGACTATCTAGCCTCTGCTTAAAAACTTCCAAAGAAGGAGAACCCACCACCTTCCGAGAATGCCTGTTCCACTGAGGAACCACTCTAACTATCAGGAAATTCTTCCAGATGTTTTACCAAAAATTCTTTTGAATTAATTTCAACCCATTCGTTCTAGTCTGTCCCTTTGGGGCAACAGAAAACAACTCTGCTCCATCTTCTATATGACAGTCCTTCAAGTATTTGCAGATGATTATCATATCACCTCATAGTCATAATCTCTCCAAGCTAAAAAGACCAAGCTCCCTCAAACTTTCGTCATACAACTTGGTCTTCAAATCTCTCACCATCTTTTGACATTTTCAGTCACCCATTTCACATGTCCCGGCTGCAAATGATTTCAGCGCCGTGAAGACCCCATCAAAAAGCTGATCCTGCTGAGAGCCAGCTCTCAGCAGGATCAGCTGTTTGCCAGGCTGTCTGGGAGAGGGGATTTGAACAGCCTCTTTGAACAGCCCAAGCGGATCCTAGTGAGAGGAGCCATTATGCAGGATCAGTTGTTTGACAGGCTATGTGTGTGTGTGGTTGGGGGGGGGATGCTGGGGGGGGGGGCTGCTGGTTCGAACCGTCTTTCCTATGCCTGACAAACAGTTGATCCTGAAGAAAAGCTTCTCCCCAGTATCAGCTCCCACCTGTCCCCTCAATCCTGGCATGGCTTCTATGACTGTTTCTTTGTTGGTGCTCTGGGTTGTGCCCATCCCTGTTTATGACTGCACTGATTACAGAGGTTCAGAGCCAAACTAAATATGATGGTGTCATGGAGGACAACCACCAACCATAGTTTAGAGGAGAATTTAGACATTAAAAAAATGTTGAGAGGGCCTGATCCTGATTTTTGCAAGGGATTGCACTATAATTTTAGAGTTCTAAATGCAATATATAGTTCATGCAGAATCATAACAAGTATGCAAAAAGTTTTTAAAATATTTTAATATTTGGATGCAATTACTACCCTTGAATGAATCACATACTCTTAATGTGAGATCTAGCAAATAGAGAGTTCTTAGAAAAATTACACTTGTGTGGGAGGAGACAGAGAAAAAGAGAAAGAAAGGAAGCTTAACTTTTATTAGGAATCCATATTGAGCTATATTTTTAATGCCAATAACTTTCTTTGTAGCTCAAGTAATAAAATGGTTCATCTTATGCTTAGGTTACTCCTGCTCTTCATTTGCTGTCTCCAGTCTTCCAGATGAGAGGCGTTCTATAGAAATAAAACTTTTAGTAGATGAACTTACACAAACAATCCATTTCTACTGCACCTGCATTGTGGTTGCTGAGATAGTAAGGAGTTTATGACCTTATGTTTTCTAACATACTAAGGTCCCCCTCCTTTCTTAAATTAAATACCAATCTTCCTGTCATTTTTAAAAACCTTTTTTCTGCAAATGCCTTTGGGACTGCAAAAAATAACTTAGCTGTACCCATTATGGGACAGGTTTTTCCAACAAACTGGGGAAAGGCCCACCCCTCTTAATAGAAGCATAATAGGGTGTTAATTACCAGGTGCTGTTCTTTCCCTCCATGCTATGAAAAGCTTCATATGCCATTTGTACATATTAAGCTCCGATACAGAGAAGTTTGTACTTTTCGTCCAGGTTGCTGGATGTTCAAACACATAAATATGGAATTTGACATGCTAGATTTGCCTGACAACTTAGTGACATTGATATGTCATCAACCTTAATATACATTTTAAAAAATCAGATTGAATAAGTAAGTCCCCTCCACTAATTTATGGGTAAAGAATACATTGGTGCTTTTCCATTCTACTTATTTCCCCCAATTTGCTTTACTTCTGGAATTACTATAGTACACAACGATAATGCTTCCTGCTTGATCTATATTTGGGGTGTTTTAAAGAGACAATACAAACTCTTAGGGATTTCTGAGATAAATTCCTCTCTCCAATAGCAGCAATTATCATGTCCTTCTACTTACAGAGCAGTGTTCTGCTGTGTAGCATTACTCCAGTAGAAGTCCACTAAAGTCACTGAATAGGATTGCAGTAGTATTGTGTTAGATGCCACGTAGATTATTCTCCTAGGTCACCCCCCCCCCCAGCTCTTTTCCTGTGGTCACTTTTGGAATTCTAACATGATGGTGAGCACAATCATAAAATGACTGCCACAGGAGGTAGAGCCCGCTACACAAACGTGGAGGGAACTCAAGTACAGCAGTAGTTAAAAAAAACAAACCACGAGAAAGAAAAATGTGAGATAATAAAAGTCTGGCAACAACGGCTGCCAAAATTATTATTTTAATCTCCACAGTCAATCAGATTTCTAATAGCCAATTAGAAACTTTGTTGGGCAGGAGCCCCACCTGGCTCCCATTTGGTGGGCCACCAGGGAAGATATTGGTGGGCTCATTGGTGCCCATGGGCACCAAGTTGGACACCACTAATTTAGATTACATAAAGGTTCTATTTTGTTGATAACCAGTATGTCTTGTGACATAGTATGGCTGGTTGCTCAGAAAAGGTATGAATTTCAAAGGGATTCATATATAAGCCAAAGTGTGGTTTCAATTCTGTTTTGGGAGGAAAGCACAAACTGTTTCTCATATTTTATGGTATGATGGTTCCATCTCCCCCCCCCCCAAGACAATATTTTCCTTCCATGTCTTTCCCTTTATTGACTGAGCCATCCTAGTAATAAGATTATTTTTTGTTCCTGAAGAATTCTGGCTGTCCCACATTGTCATAGTACAATATTTTGACTGTTGGCTCAGCCCATGAACTTGAGGGGAGGATCAGAAGTTTGCTTTAAGATAAACAACTTAAATGGCACTCGAGGCATTTTGAAATGTGATTTCTGAGGTAAAGCTAGTACATGCACAAACTTTAGTTCTTATGTTTCAGATTAATGAGTTTCTTAAATTATTCACAGTGATTGAAATCTTTATGTTTTGTTCCAGTATTTCCCCCAAACACCTTAGCACACTTTCTTTGAGTATTCTCTAACTCTTTTGATTTCCAAAAGGCTGATACCATACTCAGACTTCTTCTCTTGAAACACTAGTATAGATCTTGAGGTTTTAACTAACTCTTTAGATTTTGACAGGCAATTTTTAAATCACAAAAGACCAGGGATCTCTGCACTCTTCAGAGTTAATTCCCTGTTTGACGGAGTAGGAAATTTTATTTTCTTTCTAGAAGATCTATCCCCTTTCCTTGTCCCGAGTGCAAGTCTCCATCTAACTACCTACTCATCTTTGCCAACTTTTCCTATTTCTACTCTCTGTGCTCTCAGTCGAGGTTGAACTCCGAAACAGTCAAAACTCAACTCTTGTCAGCTAGGGCTGAAATCAAACTCAATCAAGGCAGAAATATGACTGATACTCTCCTCAGAAAGCAGGTCTCAAATCTTTCTCAGCTCAGCTGATGCTAACCCATCAGATTGCTTGGAGCAACCAGTTATTCAAGGATCTCTGTTTCTGTGAAGAATTAACCCTTCACAGTCCTTCAGCTGTTTCTACAGTATTTCTAAACTTTTAACGCTGTCCATCAAATATGGATTCAACCACAGATAAAAAGAAAAATGAACAATGCTTCAATGAGAAATCAAGGAAATTAGGACTTTTAAAAATAACTGAACCTATCTCAGCCTGAAACAGTCAAAAGGGGTAGAGATAAAAAAATAGCTAAACCTTGCTTTTTAAAGATCTATTGTGAGTTATCCCTATTTTGTATATTCTGTTTGTTTGTACATATTCCATTCAATGTGACTTAAGTATGCCAGCTATAAAGCAATACTTGCTTTGGTCTGAAGTGAGAGATACATTTTGACCTGCCCACATGTGAATACAGGAAAGGTTTTGCTGATCCTAAATTTTGTACTTTGCATTTCTCTGACACAAAAGTGATAGAAAGTGTTTGAGAGCCATGTGAATTATACCTGACTAGAACTTAAGCCCGCTGTGGCTGCCAGACAGTGGGCGCTAGAAGAAAGCCTCCTGGGCTCTGTTGCCCCAGCAGGTATGGGGGGGGGGGAGTGGGCACGGCTTCCTCCAGCCCTGACAGCGATGTGTAGAGAGCAGAGGTGCTAGGAGGGGTGGGGTAGCAAGTGAGTTTGTAGTGTGTCTCCCTTGTCGTCTGCCGGAATCTCCTCTCTGTCTGTGTCTGTCTGTTTTGGCGCTGATCTTGCAAAGTTTCAGCGCTCCCTGTCTTTCTGTCTGGCTGCCCCTGATCCTTCAACCCAGCTACACAGCCATGCCTGTATGTCCTGTGTGTCTCCCATCCATGGCAATGCATGTGAAGTGGCGTACTGTCTGTCCTTCCGCCTGTAGTTCCCCCAGCCCGGTATCTCCTTCTGTCTCCTTCCTTCCTTCATATTTTCCTTGCGTGTTCCCTGTCGGTCTGTCTCTGGTGTCTGTATCTGTGTCAATCAGACCGCCTGTATCTCTCAATCGGTGTGTGTGTCGGTGTGTTCCTGGCATATCTTCTTGTATCCTCCCAGGCAGCCTTGTTTGTTTGTTTTTAACCGTGTCTGCTGGTGTTGTGTTTCTATCTGGGGCTCTTTCCCTGTGCATCGATATCTACGTGTGTGTATCCCCGTCCCCCCTCCCCCCTCCAGGGGCTGGGCTTGTAGCAGCTTACTGTGTTGGTGGGGGGGAGGCTCTCCTTGGCCCCTTCCCCCCAGCAGCCAGAGTCATTGGGGTGAGGCTCGGGCCGGGCCCCCCAGGAGGTTCTCCTGGAAGAACGTGATGCGGCGGCAGCAACATGGCTGGGGTTGGCAAGGCCAGGTGGGGCCTGTCTGTGCAGTCGAGGGGCCGTCGTCGGAGGCATGGTCGGCACCGCGGGCGGGCACTGCAGCAGCGGGTGGCTGCGCAGGCCACTCCTGGGCACGTATGGCGGGGCCAGTTGTCACAGCGGAGGAGGAGGAGGCGCGGCGAGGGAGCGACCGGCCATGGGTGAGGCGACGTAGGAAATAGCGGCGGTCGTGCGGCTGGAGGCAAGGTGGAAAAGGGGCGGATCGGGAGGCGCTTCGCACCTTCTGATTAGGCAGTTCAGCGGCAAAGGGCCAATTGTGAGGTGCGAGGCGCGCTGTGCGCAGCTCGCAAGTGGTCCCTTGGCGCCAGACTGACAATTGGAGGGCCCAATCAGCAGGCGCAAAGCGCCTGCTGATTGGGCCCTCCAATTGTCATTCCGGGGGAAGGGGCCTATCGGCACTCTTCCCCATCACGGACAGGGCCCACCCTCGGGGCCCTTAACGAAATATTTAATCCACTCCACGGGTTTAAGATATAGCTTTGATGGGAGAAATTTACAACCGTATGTTCTTGTGCGGCAGACTAAACAATATAGTGTCCTTGAGATTAGGACTAGTGAGGTACCTAAATATTAAGCTACAAAGAAAGTTTAAAAAGCAAATATTTAATAAAATAAAGTGCACAAATTTAAAATTAGGGCTGCCAAGAGCCACTATGAGCTCCCAAACAAAGATTCCATGTGGGTTGCCCCCATATGACCCTGATCCAAACCAAATATCTGAACATTCCCAAGTCCCTCATAGGGCTTGGTCCCCAGGACCCGGATCATCCTTATTAGTCTCCTCTGCACCCTCTCAGTTTTGTCCACATCCTTTTTGAAGTGAAGTGTGAGAAGTTTACAATCAGGGGCAGGAGGTTATCGATGTGGGCCCTCAGCCAAGGCACTCTGTAGCCTAAGCCCCTCTGCTTGGTGTGAGCAGAAAGACAGTGTGAGTCAGAGCCCTGAGTCCACCTAAATCTGAAAACCCCACCAGAAGGGAGGTGTTCAGAATCAGGAGTAAAATGTGCTCTGCTTTTAACCAGTTTCCTGATTCTCTGTCTAACTGCTACTAACACCCAATAGAGGAGACAGTGTGGAGCTTAGCTGAGGGTATTGGCAGCTAGCAGTGCCTGTTAAGATTTGGAGGACCCCAACCGGTGTTTCTGAGGTTGAAGAATTCTGCCCCCCCATTCCTTTGTGAACCACAAACCAGTCAAAATTTGTCAGGAACTTTAGTTTGTGAGTTGGTTCATGCCTATCTCTTGATGTGAGTAATCTCCTCCCAAGAATTGACAAGCAAGGTTGTGGCATGCAGACAGGCCCATTGATTAGCTTATCGGTCCCCACTGCATCAAGGTACAGCAGCAAGAATAGTGCAGCAATTCTCCCTGGTTTCCTTCTTGGTTAGGTAGGGGACAAGGGCTGATTCTGCACTTATTTTGCTTATTCCGTTATGGATCCTGCTGAATTCAGATTGATTTGAACTCAGGTCTTCCTCTACCCCCCCTCCCATTAAAACAGAAAAGTGTTCTGCACATGATTAAGGAAGCTTAGAAGGGGGGGGAGCCAAGTGCAGCAGGAACCTCTTTCTTATCTTCAAGGGAGGGGGGGGAGAAGATTGGAGACAGCAGAGGAGGGGGAATAAATCCAAGAGGCAAATCTCTGTCGAGAGAAATTAGGGCTTCTGGAGCCTCTGCTGAGAGAAATTAGGGCTTCCCCTTTAAGGGAAACGTAGCAGCCTGGGAACGAGGAAGCTATTGAACTGATGCCCTGGCCAATTTTCTACAGCGTTGCAGGCTCGAGGCATCAAGTTAGTTCAGAACAAGCAGAGAGCTGCACCTTTACTCATGCCGAATTTTCAATATCAAGGGTTATATCCACTCCAGGATATTGCAGGGGAAATGTAGGGTCACTCCGGATCAATCCTGCTTGTTGCAGAGGGAAAATTTAAATCAGCCAAAATTGAAATTGAAATCGCATTTAGTGTAGACGGCAGGGACTGAATCGACCTGGGATTGGAAGAAAAGCTCCGTGCAGATTCAGTCCATGTGCTATGCTTGCTATGCAGTGCTACAGTGGTGTGTGTGATGGGCAAGTGCTCTGAATAATGCTGATTTTGGATCAGCATGAAAAATATCTGTATCAAGAATTTTAAAGTATTGGAAACCAAAGATGCCAGTGTAAGACTCAAGCTAATTTTTCATGGTATGAATACAGTTCAGTGACATTTGATATATGTAAAGGTATAAGGAAGGATTCAATATAAATGTGTAACATCCCATTTCATAAATTGTAAGGCAAAAGTTTCATTCTCATACAACTGTGAAATGGCATTTGGTGTTCTGTCATGAGTCTGAAGTTAGCCTCTAGGCCAATATCTGAGCATCGTTACAGAAGATGAATGGCTTGTTGACATCAGGACTTTGCAGTTTAGGCTTGGCACTTGGTTTGACTTTCAAGGTCTCAAATATATCCTGGCACAAAATATCTGATAGGGGCAGCAGCTGTCTTTTTACAAAGTTGCAATGAGATCTCTGTTAGAGATAGAAGCAGTCATGAATGGACCACAAAACAGCAGTTTTTGTTGTGGCAGTTTCTAAGGAAGCCTGGATTTTTATTAATTTTACCAGCTTATGGCCCACTTGATCAGGACCTAATCATTTGGAGGAACCTCTGCACGCTTACTGCAAATGTCCAGCAGAACACATGGAAACCAGGGTGGGGTCAGTGCATGCAATTTATCTTTTCTGTCCTCAGTTTGGTGATGGTATCAGTGAATATCTAAGAAGATTTGAGTCTTACAGTTTAAACTTTATGTGGCGTTTCTGGGCTAGACATTTTGAACTTTATGTGGCATTTCTGAGCATTATGTGACAGTTCCAGGACTCTGTATCTTGGATAGTTTCATGCACTGTGAACTTCCCTCTTCCTCCTTCTCAATAATATCTCTTTTCCTGTCATTTAAAACATCATATATCACGGTCTTCTCCCACCACTGCTATCCTATCCATCTCAGTGACTACCATTTCTTTTCTAGGAATAATACCTATCTTTCAAGACTGTTAAATGTACTACAGAGTTAATATATATGTATCAGTTTGACCAAACAGGAAAAGCCGTATAGAAATAATATTATCTTTATTATAATTCTAGTCCCTGCAGAAGCTGCTTCCTAGTATTTACTAGTAGAATCACACTACAAATTACTAAATAACATTAATGGCAGTAACTGGGATGAAAAAGCAGCCACCAAATTGTGAATTGGGAAGAACGTTTAATGGAATCCTACAACTTACATGGAGGGGGGAATTAATTCCATGCCCAGAATGGCATTTCTATGACCCAGGTTAAGAAATTTTGTGGTGAGGAGATTTGGGGGAGAATCATTGCACACCTGATACCCTAAATACTGTTAGATTAAGATACTTATAGTTTAATTGTGTTAGTAAAAGAAGATTAGATGTTAAAAATACATGCCTTATTATGCTTGACAGTTATCCCATGGGCTGGAAGTCTAGAAGGTGTGAGCTGGTTTACATTTCAATGAGAATTTGATAGATAGAATACTGACTGTATGATTTGTACTTCACCTCTGTAAATCATAAAATTAGAAGAAGAAGAAAAAGAAGAAGAAGAGTCGGTTCTTATATGCCGCTTTTCTCTACCCGAAGGAGTCTCAAAGCGGCTTACAGTCACCTTCCCTTTCCTCTCCCCACAACAGACACCCTGTGGGGTGGGTGAGGCTGAGAGAGCCCTGATATCACTGCTCAGTCAGAACAGTTTTATCAGGGCTGTGGCGATCCCAAGGTCACCCAGCTGGCTACATGTGGGGGAATTCAGAATCGAACCCGGCATGCCAGATTAGAAATCTGCACTCCTAACCACTACACTAAACTGGCTTTCAAATATAATATAATAATTATGAGGGAAACAGACATTTCATTTTTAATGAAAGCTGAAAATTCAGGGAAGAGGT
Source organism: Paroedura picta (assembly GCF_049243985.1). Taxonomy (NCBI): domain Eukaryota; kingdom Metazoa; phylum Chordata; class Lepidosauria; order Squamata; family Gekkonidae; genus Paroedura; species Paroedura picta. The sequence goes on along the minus strand of NC_135375.1, from coordinate 79,983,571 downwards.
CCTAAGGGTACCTGCCTTGTGGCTCCCAGTCTGAGCCTCCTTTATAGCTTCCTGATCTTCCTGCTTAATTGTGCTATTTACAGCATATTAGTTAAAAATATGTTCCACCTTTGATTACCAGGTGCCCTTTGTAATACCACTTTATCATCTGTAGTGAATTGTACAGGTAGAAGTGATCATATGGATAGATAACAGCTGGTTAGTATATTCGTAACCATGATGGATGAGCTTTGATCATCCTTGTTAATAGTCTTTTTCTCTACTATCTGTCCTTTTGTCTATGAGCTCAGCTTAGGAAACAAAAGCAAACCCACTCCTAAAAAAGTGGAAAAAATGAGCAACTTCTTATTTTATCCATTCAAAGTCCGTAACAAATAACTCTTCTTCTGCAAAAAAAAGTGGGTTTGTAATATATATTATGCCAGTTATCAAAACGCAAAGCTGAATGGTGACTTTGACAAAGATTTACCAACCCAGCAAGTGGGGAAGTGTTCTGTAGGCTAACAGTTTTAATGGGTTTATCTTAGACAGTACTTCAGTTGTGAAAGTGTCAGTTAATAATTTACCCGTCCCACGAGGCGGTGGAAGCAATCACACTCTGTTGCAGGGTACTCTTGGGCCTGTCGCTTTGCTGTAGCTCATCTTGGCTGTAGCAATGCACCATTGGATGCGACATCAGCACTGTGTCTGCACTTTGACAAATGAAGTCTTGTAAGAGCTAAATAAGGCATGGGAAGTTTTAGAATGAGCAAATAGCTCTTCAGCTGATTTCTGCAGTAATGGATTACTGTAAACGTCCATCTGCCGCACATCCAAAGAACACCGGTTTTAAACTGATACACTGCTCTTTCCTCCTCCTGTTCCACCCCCTCTTAAATTCCTCGTTTAATTTGAGAAGAATCTCATTCTGGGAGTCTCTTACTAGGATGTAGTTTGAACTATTTTCTTTATACTTGGAATATGGGTATGCTTCTAAGGTGATACATTACACAATTGGGCAAGTAGTGAAATTCACTGCCACAAATTTGAATGTTTAACATAAAAAACTCTCTCATACATAGTACTTATGCTGTCACCTTTCACCATTCAATTTGTTCTGTTGTAGCTGTTAAAACAAAAATGCTGTGGAATGAGCACCATTTATGTGGATTTTATTTTCCAATTTCCTGATTTAATCTTACTGTCTTCTTGACAGGGCCAGGTTTTGCAATTTGTTTTCTTGTATTTGAATGGCTGGTTTTCCTATGAAATAATCACTTTGAATATGTTGGTGGGTTAAAACACGGCACCATTATAGAGATTTACGGTTATTTAATAATGATTTATTATAGTAATTTATTCTGCCAGCTGTGGCACTCTTTTTTCCAGCAGAATTTGTGAATAGAATTTATATCAAAATTTGCCAGAGGAATGCCTTTATAATTCTAATGAAATGTATATCAAAACTCATCTTACAAACTGAAGGGAAAAGTTTCTTGTAGTTTCCAGAATCTCCAAACAAGGTTTTCCCCCCCTCTTGTCTGGAGGATTAATAGGAGGGGTGTGACTTGTAGGAGGGGAAAATGTGCCAAGTTACCTAAAGAACCAATTCAGGGTTCCTGAACATATTGTGTGGCAGTATATTTTGGTTTGCTCTAAATGTATAACCTATAGGAAAATGCAGCCAGTCCTGACTCCTCAGTGAGTGTTCCTTTGTATCCCAAAGACATGTTTTCCTCAGAGACTAAAAGCACTTGAAAAGTTACACAGTAAAACCTTTCTTTGTCACACATTTGGAATACAGACGGAAGGATCCTCCTAGGGTTGGGCCTTCGGCATCCGAAGCGGCTGTTTGCACCTGAAGCAACAAGGGCCGCAGTACGCGCGGAGGGGGGGGGGACGGAGGCATGGCCGCTGGCACACTAGGCAGCACGTGCACACACAGGCGCAGAGCTCCATCATGGAACAGGCAAATAGCAGGTGAAGAAAAGTTAGGTGTTCCTTTTTACTGTTTCCCTGGTAATGGCATCGTCCCAGTCACTTTGATAAAGAAAAAGAAAGTGGCAGGCCTTTATGATGTACATTGACACCAGACAGGAAGGTAGCTTGTCTTTTAAAAAAATGGATCTAAAAACTGTGACATCTGAAGAAATTCTGTAGGCAGATTAGGTTTAAAAATATTCCAATTCTTATTCACTATTAATAGATGGATGGGGAGAATTAAACAAACCAATAACAGAAGACCAAAAATTTCTTCTTAGCAGTTTTGGTCTTCAATATATTAAATTCGTCTTTTAATACCATCATAGCCAGCCACAAAAAGAGCCTCTTGTGGCGCAGAGTGGTAAGGCAGCCGCCTGAAAGCTTTGCCCATGAGGTTGGGAGTTCAATCCCAGCAGCCGGCTCAAGGTTGACTCAGCCTTCCATCCTTCCGAGGTCGGTAAAATGAGTACCCAGCTTGCTGCTGGGGGGTAAACGGTCATGACTGGGGAAGGCACTGGCAAACCACCCCGTATTGAGTCTGCCATGAAAACGCTAGAGGGCGTCACCCTAAGGGTCAGACATGACTCGGTGCTTGCACAGGGGATACCTTTACCTTTACCTTTAGCCAGCCACAATAGTGCTTTACCTGATGGAATCTAACTTAGCCACCGCGATCCATGCAATGGTCACCTCCAGACTAAATTATTGTAACTCACTTTATGCAGGGCTACTGTTGAAGTTGCTCTGGAAAGTTGAAGTGGTACAGAATGCAGTAATGAGGGTCCTTACAGGGACCCAGTGGAGAGCACACATTCCCAACTCCACTGGCTCCGGATTGAAGACTTAATCATGCTCAAGGTTTTGGTCTTAACCTTCAAAGCCTTAAATCAGTGCTTCTCAATCTTGGGGTCCCGACCCCAATTGGGGTTGCCTGGCCCCTTCCGCAGGGTTCCCCAGTTTGGTGGCTGTAGCGGTAGCGGTGGCAGCCAGCCAAGGTAGCAGGTGGTGGCGGCAGGCAGCGAAGCCATGGCACTTGTCTCCTCCATGCCACCTCCAGATTGTTGTTCATCTGTGCACGTGCCTGTGCACCCATGCCCGTACACCTGCACATGCTGTGCACTGTGTGTACTGCCCCTGCTGCCATCACCGCAGTTGGGGTTGTGGCATGACGGTGGTTGGGAACCGCTGCCTTAAATGGTCTGAGACCATCATATTTGTAGGATGTTTCAAATTATATTTAAGATACCAGATGAAAATCAAAAGATACCAGCTCTCTAGAGGCTAAATGGCAGGGGTGGACTGGGAGGCCAAAATAGCACTAGAAAAAGCCCTCCTCCCAATGAAACAGGAAGGAGGAAAGGAAGAGGGTCAGCCACTGACGAAGAGGGAAGGGAAGCAACAGGCTCACAGTGTCTCCTGCCTGCTTTGTGTGGGACAAGAACTGCCAGCTTAGATCAGCAGCTCATTCCCACCTTACACAAAATGAGGGGCTGGTGGCTCATGGATAGCAGCTTATGTTTATAACCCATGGGACAAGTGCTGCTGGCTTGTAGTGGCAACGGTGTCAACTTCTTCCCTGCCTTGCAGGAAACTCCTCCCCAGCTAACGGCATTGCTTCCCCCTGACTTATTATTATTATTATTATCATTTAATTTTTAAATAATTTAATTATTTAACTTGTCATCAGCTAATGCAGGCCTGCCCCAAGTTCTGGGTGGCCCCAGTGAGGTCAGCCCCCTAGACCTTCAGCCCACTGGGACTTTGCATGGTGGTCTTAATGCCCAGTCTAATGGTATCATTGGCCCTGTGTACACAACTTAACACAAGCAGTACTCTTATAGATCCACAATCATTCTTAAATTTACCCAATGGGGCAATCTGAGGTGAGTGTGTCTGTGTATAGAACTGTCATGAACATAGGAACGAATATGACACTGGCTGCATGTATTTTCTTATATGCAGAGTAGGAACAGGTTATCTGTTATATTGCTTATTCAAAACTGATTTTTTCCCTTTCATTTCTAAACACTTTTTGTTCATAGATGCTGGAAAGAATTCAAAACAGTATTAATTTCAGAAATATATATGTCCCTCGGGCTTTAGAGGAAGTTAATGTGGTTCATGTGTGAGCTCAGGAGAGGGGTTTGTATTGGCATGGGCTTTCGGGGTGTTTGGGGGCTGGATCACACACAGCTGTGGGCTACACATACTTACTATCCGATATTAATGTGGCTAGAACATGAAACCATTGCACCCACAATGCTACTTAATACTCCAGTCGCTTCTTGGGTAATATTTGGAATGTCTAGGTCCCATGAAATGGTGAACATAAAGCATGTTCTTAGGCACTTCCACCTAGGCTTTTAAATATTTATTTATTTAAAGAAGCAGCTGATAATATCTAAAAGAAATAAGGCTGTCAGAGGCAAAGGAAATATGTTAAACATGCATAATCTTTTTATCAACATTGACATTAACAAAGGGGATGTAATAGACGCCGTTTTAAAAAGCTAGTTCTAACTAATTGCCACAGCTTGTTTGTTTTAAAAAATGAAATCTCTATTTAGATGCTATGAGCTAGTGATGCTTCAAACTGAATTTTTCCACAGATTTTGAAGTTCTGAAGTACCATCTCCAAAGTGATATTGATTATTTTTGGACTGTATTGTTCTTTTTTTGTTCCCAAACTTTATACAGAGCATTCTACATGTCTACTGGTTTTCACTGTCTACAGTCCATTAATATGCCGTGTGCTCCTCCCCATACACACTTTGAATGTATTTGAAATTGATAAAACACTGCAAAAAAGCAGCCTGGACGTATTTATTCATACCGTTTCATGTTTGTATGATTTTCTGCTAATCTGTATGAAAGCATGTGTGCATCAGTAAAACACTACAAACAAAGAATCTTGAAATCATACATACAATAATATCAAATTTGTTCTTTTCAACATTTCATCAATGTACATGTGTACACCAGTAACGTAAAAATGCAAAGTCCGTCAGAGTGGAGCTTAGGGCAGAATTAATTCACAGAACAATAAAATAACAGATTAGAGCAAATTGCTGTGCACACTCACAAAGCAAGGTGATTTAAACAGAATCAGAATCCTTTTATTGGCATATAATGATTTAAACAACTGCAATAGATGTCTTAGCTTTTGTGAAATCATGATTTTAATTCCATAGCCATAGGGAGTACAGTTTATTTCTGAAAAATAATTGTGTTATTATTTAGGATATTTTGGAAAGCTAAATAATAGGATGACAAATTGGAACTGTTTTTTAAAATACAATTTTGGGAATTTAGAATTGGAAAAAAGTATTTTTTTCAGTTATGTACCATGCGTATTTTTGCCAATTCCACTGAAAGAGGCAAAAAACACTTTTTTCCCCAAACTGATTTTGTTGCCTCATTTTGCATGTGTTCGTTTTTTGTAGCTTTATGTTAAATTACAAAATTAAATTAATATGAGAGAAGAAAGTAATTTGTAATAAAAATTTAACTTTGACAGGTAAAAACACAAGAAAGATTATTACAATATTAATGTCAAAATAAGGTTTTCCTTTTTGTACTAAAATGACTTTAAAAAACAACCCTGTAAAAAACAAAAACAAAAAAACGGGTAAATTAGGTTAGGAACTTGTAGATATTCAAAACTTTATTGACTTATATTGCACTTCTGAGCACCTTGTAAATTATTTAATTGTCTGATGGATATGTGGCTACCTAACTATAAGGCATGAAATATGCACTTCATCTAATATACTGTAGGGAGACCTGTTTATAAAGTATTTAGTATCGGTTTTACAGTGCACTAATGACAACAAGAGACCATGAAGCTCAAAGATCAATCCCATCTTGGCCTGTAATAGTAATGGTGTTTGAAGCTCTGTGACATGTTAGAAGGTGCTTTCAGATGTCACAAAATCAGATGGTAGATAGCATCCACTCAGTTGATTTTGTGATAAATGAACTTAGTGGTCTCTTGAGAACTGCATGGCCAGAGGTTGGCAATTTCTGAAGACAAAAAATCAGTAACAGTTGTCCACAATCAGCTGTCCCATGTTTACCAAGCACCAACTGATGTCACATCTTGGAAATCTGGCCTGGTGCATATGCATGCTGGGCCAATTTTTGTAGCATGTCAAACTAAAGAGGTAACTGGCCTTTAACAAAAGGAATTTGTGCCAGAGTGTGTCAGTATTACTGTCTGTTTGCAAAGTGCATTTTTGTTGATGCCAAAACTGTAGATGAATCTCTTTTTCCCCAAGGCAGCTTTTGGGGCTGCTGCTGCTGTTGCTACTGGCTAGGTGATGGGATTCATTGTCTCTTTGTTCCTAAGAGATGGAGAGACTGTTGAATTTCACTAATGTAGCTTTCACTGGTTGGCTGTGAAGACACTGGACAGCTGAAGCAGTTCTGTATTCCATGAATGAGTTAATAAGAATAATTAAGAAGATTATTTAATTTATTTCCTTTCATATTGGTTAAAAAATTGCAAAGTCTGGAAAAATGCATATCTTGTTTAATGGAATTGTAAATTGAAATCTGTTGTTTAAAATGCATTATAGAAAGTATCTATGCAGTATATAGACCTTCATAGTGGCCTTGTGTTTTTTTGGAAGAAGTCAATATGTGGAAAGTTGCTTTAAAAACAAAACATTCTTGATAATGAAGATCAAAGGGACACAGATTAGCACCAGAGTAGAGGTATTCAGTAACATGATTTCAAAAGTGTTAATACATAAATATAGTCCTCCAAACAAAAGTAAATGAAAGATATCGAGCGTGTAGGGATATAGCTGTCGTTTCTAAGGACAAATATGTATATTGATAAATCACATGGAGAAAGACTCAGGAGATGTGGCTCTTCTTTATCTGTGGCACCAATAGAAGAAGACATATTTAGATAAGAGTTTTTACTTGTTCATAATTCTATTATTATGGGTGTAATATACATATTTCTGGTCATGAATTACCTCTGAAGAATAATTCCAGAGGAAAATATGTTTGTTGTTGTTGTTATGTGCGAAGTCGTGTCCGACCCATCGCGACCCCATGGACAATGATCCTCCAGGCCTTCCTGTCCTCTACCATTCCCCGGAGTCCATTTAAGTTTGCACCTACTGCTTCACTGACTCCATCCAGCCACCTCATTCTCTGTCGTCCCCTTCTTCTTTTGCCCTCGATCGCTCCCAGCATTAGGCTCTTCTCCAGGGAGTCCTTCCTTCTCATGAGGTGGCCAAAGTATTTGAGTTTCATCTTCAGGATCTGGCCTTCTAAAGAGCAGTCAGGGTTGATCTCCTCTAGGACTGACCGGTTTGTTCGCCTTGCAGTCCAAGGGACTCGCAAGAGTCTTCTCCAGCACCAGAGTTCAAAAGCCTCAATTCTTTGACGCTCGGCCTTCCTTATGGTCCAACTTTCGCAGCCATACATTGCAACTGGGAAGACCATAGCCTTGACTAAACGCACTTTTGTTGGCAGGGTGATGTCTCTGCTTTTTAGGATGCTGTCTAGATTTGCCATAGCTTTCCTCCCCAGGAGCAAGCGTCTTTTAATTTCTTTGCTGCAGTCCCCATCTGCAGTGATCTTGGAGCCCAGGAAAATAAAATCTGTCACTATCTCCATTTCTTCCCCATCTATTTGCCAGGAATTGAGAGGGCCAGATGCCATGATCTTTGTTTTCTTGATGTTGAGTTTCAAGCCAACTTTTGCACTCTCCTCCTTCACCCGCATCAATAGGCTCTTTAGTTCCTCTTCACTTTCTGCCATTAGAGTGGTATCATCTGCATATCTGAGGTTGTTGATATTTCTCCCTGCAATCTTGATCCCAATTTGTGACTCCTCTAAACCCGCATTTCTCATGATGTGCTCTGCATACAAGTTAAATAGGCAAGGCGACAGTATACAGCCTTGCCGAACTCCTTTCTCAATTTTGAACCAGTCAGTGATTCCATGTTCAGTTCTCACTGTTGCTTCTTGACCTGCATATAAATTTCTCAAGAGACAAATATGATCCTCTGGTATTCCCATCTCTTTAAGAACTTGCCACAATTTGTTGTGCTCCACACAATCAAAGGCTTTAGCATAGTCAATGAAGCAGAAGTAGACGTTCTTCTGGTACTCCCTAGCTTTCTCCATGATCCAGCGTATGTTGGCAATTTGATCTCTAGTTCCTCTGCCTCTTCGAAATCCTGCCTGTACTTCTGGAAGTTCTCGGTCCACATATTGCTGGAGCCTAGCTTGTAGGATTTTGAGCATAACTTTGCTAGCATGAGAAATTAGTGCAATGGTGCGGTAGTTTGAACAGTCTTTGGCATTGCCCTTCTTTGGGATTGGAATGTAAACTGACCTTTTCCAATCCTGTGGCCATTGTTGAGTTTTCCAAATTTGCTGGCATATTGAGTGTAGCACTTTTACTGCATCGTCCTTTAATATTTTGAATAGTTCAACTGGAATGCTGTCACCACCACTAGCTTTATTGTTGCTCAGACTTCCTAAGGCCCATTTGACTTCACATTCCAGGATGTCTGGCTCCAGGTCAGTAACTACCCCACTGTGGTCATCAGGGATGTTAAGCTCGCTCTTGTATAGTTGTTCTGTATAATTTTGCCACCTTTGTTTAATCTCTTCTGCTTCTGTGAGGTCCCTACCATTTTGGTCCCTTATCATACCCAACTTTGCATGAAACGTTCTCTTCATATCTCCAATTTTCTTGAAAAGATCTCTGGTCCTCCCCATTCTATTGTTTTCTTCTATTTGTTTGCACTGTTCATTTAAGAAGGCATTCTTATCTCTTCTAGCTTTTCTCTGGAATTCTGCATTCAGTTGGGTGTATCTTTCTCTTTCTCCCTTGCCTTTCACTTCCCTTCTCTCCTTAGCTATTTGTAAAGCTTCCTCAGACAGCCATTTTGATTTCTTGCATTTCTTTTTCATTGGGATGGTTTTAGTTGCTACCTCTTGTACAATGTTGCGAACCTCCGTCCATAGTTCTTCAGGCACTCTGTCTATCAGAACTAATTCCTTAAATCTATTTGTCACCTCTACTGTGTATTCGTCGGGGATATGATTTAGTTCATACCTGAGTGGCCTAGTGCTTTTCCCTACTTTCTTCAATTTAAGCCTAAATTTTGCAACAAGAAGCTCATGATCTGAACCACAATCAGCTCCTGGTCTTGTTTTTATTGACTGGATAGAACTTTTCCATCTTTGGCTGCAGAGCACATAGTCTATCTGATTTCTGTGTTAACCGTCTGGTGATGTCCATGTGTAGAGTCGTCTCTTGGGTTGTTGGAAAAGAGTGTTTGCTATGACCATTGTATTCTCTTGACAAAATTCTACCAGCCTGTGCCCTGCTTCATTTTGTACTCCAAGGCCAAACTTGCCTGTTATCCCGGTTATCTTTTGGCTTCCTACTTTAGCATTCCAATCCCCCATGATGATAAGCACATCATTTTTTGGCGTTGCTTCTATAAGGTGTTGTAGGGCTTCATAGAACTGATCAACTTCATCCTCTTCAGCAGCAGTGGTTGGGGCATAGACCTGGATCACTGTGATGTTGAATGGTTTGCCTTGGATTCGAACTGAGATCATTCTGTCATTTTGGGGATTGTATCCCAAGACTGCTTTTCCTACTCTCTTATTGATTATGAAGGCTACTCCATTTCTTCTGCGAGATTCTTGTCCACAGTAGTATACCTGATGGTCATCTGAATTAAATTCACCCATTCCTGTCCATTTTAGTTCACTGATTCCTAAAATGTCTATGTTCAGTCTTGTCATTTCTTGTTTGACCACGTCCAGCTTGCCTTGATTCATGGATCTGACGTTCCAGGTTCCTATGGAATAAAATTCTTTACAGCATCGGACTGTCTTTTCGCCACCAGTTACTTCCACAACTGAGCGTCCTTTCGGCTTTGGCCCAGTCGCTTCATTCATTCTGGCGCTACTCGTACTAGCCGTCTGCTCATCCCCAGTAGCATATTGGACACCTTCCGACCTGAGGGGCTCATCTTCCGGAGTCATATCGTTATGCCTATTGGAACTGTCCATAGAGTTTTCATGGCAAAGATACTGGAGTGGTTTGCCATTTCCTTCTCCAGTGGATCACCTTTTGTCAGAGCTCTCAGCTATGACCTGTCCGTCTTGGGTGACCCTGCATGGTATAGCTCATAGCTTCACTGAACTACGCAAGCCCCCTTGCCACAACAAGGCAGCGATCCTTGAAGGGGGGAAAATATGTTTAACGTGTATAAAATCATAGGTGACAATGTTCAAAATTTAGTTGAATTGGTAGCCAGCTTTCCTCAAGTTACTGAAACTGACCTCCTGGTGTGAGACTCTGGCTGAGGCTCATCAGTGGAAAAGTCCATTAACTTGGATTCAAAATGCCATGGCTCAGCTATTAGTAAGAGCTGGACAGATCATGCACATTACTTCTATTCTGCAGATGCTCCATTGGCTTCCCATTTGTTACCAAGCTCAATGTAAGGTATTGGTTATCACATACAAAGCCCTTCATGACTTTTTCACTCTTATTTGTGGAATTGCTTCTCTGCCTACCCTTTGTCATGACAGCTTTGCTGACGCCAGCAGGGGCTTCTGCAGATGCCAAACTGCAAATGGGCAAAGTTAACATCATCCTGTTCATGTGCTTCCTCTCTTGTGACCCCTGTCTTGTCTAATGGCTTGGCCAAAGAGATCAGGAAAGATCCTACTCTCGTGGCTTTCTACAAATTATGCAAAATTGACAGTCCAGTAGCACCTTTAAGACCAACAAAGATTTATTCAAGGCATGAACCTTTCGAGTGCAAGCACTCTTCGTCAGACTAAGAACTGACCATCATAACAGTAGGAATATATAAGCAAAAGTTAATCTTGTTACATTAGTAAACTGTGTCACAGCATCCAGACACAGCCACATGATAACTCCCTGCCAAAACAGCCAATCAGACCCCATGGGTCTGGTACTCTCTTCTTCTTCTAGCCTGCTTCTTTCCATTCAACTTCCTCTCTGTTTATAACCCCATACCTAATCCCTGTGCTAAGATCCGCACTCCTAGTTCCTGTCCCCTGCTCCTTAGCCAGCTCACCCTCACCATTGCCATGACATGAAACCACCTGGGCGCAGAAAGCCATTCCTCCTTCATCTGGACTTGTTCACTGTGTCCATGCCTTCTGAGACTCCCCTTAGGAACTTGCCAAAATGGCCCTGTTTGTGAGTCTACCCTGGCTACACCTTTCTCAGTCTAGATAAATCCTGAACCTTATATCTCTGTTACTCATATCTCCCACCACAATTGGACCTCTGAAGCCCAAACACAATTCCAGTTTGAATGCCAAGGCTACGAATGTCATTAGTTCTTAGAAAACAAACATTTGTTGCCTACAACTTTCCATAGCAAAAAAATGTTCCACCCATGACTCTGTTGTCATGAGTGATCATTCTAGCGTGGTCACTACCCTCTGGCGCCTTTTACTGACACATTGCCAGCAATGCCTTAGTGAGAACAATAAGGCAAAGATAAGGCTCCATCAGAAACACCTGCTCTTGGACCAGCCTGGAGAGACAATTCATAGAATTCATAGAGTTGGAAGGGACCTCCAAATTATATAGTCCAACTGCCTGCACAATGCAGGAAACCCACACAGGCCTACCCACAGGGCCACCAATTCCATGCCTAGATTATGCCCCCCAACCCCCCCCCCCAGAATTCCTGGCCAGTCTGGCCTAGAGAATATTTGGTTCCCAGAATGTTCTTCCTCATTCAATTATTTGACAATTGTCAGGACCAAATTACACATTTAGTCCCCCCCCTGGCACATGATTTTCCTGAGCAGAAATAACCCAGGGATGCATTGTCTGCTTCATTTTGGGTCAGATGAACATGAAATGCTATATGTGCAGATCCAGAATGGGGTTAATGTCACCCCTAGGCTGTTTCAGCTAGGGAAAATGGTATAGGATAGAAGGCAAGTCCCTCCCCACTCTGTGCTGTGGATCAGAACCCTACAGTGCTTTAAAACTTCATTGTTATGTGCAACTGCAAGGAAAACTAGGCCCCATACCTAAAGTTTAAAAATGTCACATCTGGATTTGCCCTCAGAAACACAGAATCCACAACAGGGAGACTTAAAGTTTTTTTCTCCCCTCTCTTGCTGATGTCAATAATATACTTTGTGATTAATAATTCAAAATATATATTGTTATTTTGGCTACAGGTTTACCAAGTCAACATGATTTGACTTGGGAAGGAAGAGATAATAACAAACTGTGGGAGGGGTGACAAGCACAGCAGGAGTCTCTCTTTTTTGAATGGGGGAGAGAGAATTGGAGACAGCAGATGAGGGGGGAATAAATACTGAGAGAGGTTAGGGCTTCTAGAGTTCAATCACTTTAAAACAAGGAGGTAAGCCTTGCAACGTGGGAACCTGGAAGCCTTTGAACTGACGTCCTGGCCAATCAGGGACAGGCTGCTTTGCTCCCAGTACACACAAAGCAGGATGCTGCACACTTCCTGGTGCTAGTTTATCAAATATTGAGGGTTATTTCCACTTCTGGATATGGCAGGGGACCACTCTGGATCAATCATGCTTGTTGCAGAGGGAAAATATAAAGCGGCCAAAATCAAAGTGGAAATCGAATCCAGTGTAGACAGTAGGGATTCATTCGAACTGAGGGTGGGTAAAAAAAACCCGTGCAGATTACACCCTGGTCAGGAAAGCAGCAAGTTACAAGTGGTACCAACCCCACCTGCCTCAATGGTGGCAAACATACAGTGATCAGAGGCAGCAATTATGAAATTCTGGGCCAGAATCCAGGCCTGGGAACAGGCCTGGAGTCTTGACAGGGACAAGTAGGTGCTTAGTATTGCCCAGCCAAGCCTGGCAATTGGTGGGAGCTTTGGGGGCAGGAACATGCATAATCATCTGCATGATTCCACTTCCAGGGTTTCTGTCAGCCCCTAAAACAATGTTTTTTCCAGATGCAGAAACTATAGAGGTTTCAGCAGTTCCTAGAGCTACCTGATGTCACTTCTGGGTTTCCTCCAGAAGTGATGTTGCAGCACAGACAATGCTGGCTTTTAAAAACATTTTCCTTCTGCCACTTGGAGCAGCAGCTGGCATACAGGACTGTCAGTGCAAGGCCTTGCAATCCTATGGAAGCTGTGAATGGACAGGTGGACCTCCAGCCTATAACCGCATAGTTGAACGTGTGACTCTGAGCAATTTGTACAATAAAGCAGCCAACCTTGGTGGTCAAGGACCGCCTCCGGGGGTGGGAGAGAGCCGGCGGCCCAGCCACTGCGCACGCACACAGTTGCACGCAAACGAGCATGCATAATTGCTGCGCATGCGCATTCATGCCAGCAGGGACTCTAACACGCATGCACGGGTGTTGCCACGCACACACGTTTTCGGCCAGCAGGGGGCACTTGTGTTGCCGGCGTGCCAGCCATCCCGCCTGCCTCTTCCCCCCCTCGCAGCGAGAAGCTAGCCAAGCCGCAAGCTAAGCGGCTGCTTCGCTCGCGGCCCAGCTAGCTTCTCACTGTGGGGGGGGGGTAGGTGCGGCCGGCGGCGGCCTGGTACCATGTACCGGGCCGCGAACCGGGGGTTGACGACCCCTGCAATAAAGCACAAACTTGACCATTCCAGGTGCCTGCCTTTTATTTGGAAAGGTTGGAGAATGATGGAGTGCCTGGGGTGAAGAAATGGCCCCTGGTCTGGGATCTTTACAAAAGGATTATGCTGTTTTATGTACAGTTTCAAATGTAGAATGTGGAGAGTTTTCATCATAGTTAGCTGAATCTCTGTCTTTAGCCATATTTTACATTATCCATTGTAATGCATTATCCATGTTTGCATTCCATGTAATCCATTATCCATATTTTACATTATCCATGTTTGCATTCCAATATTACACCCCTGTGTGGCAATCACTGAAATGTACTTGTGTGTGTTGATTTGTTACATGATCAAGCTGAACCACATGGCAAGCATCTTGAAGAAGTTATGGCCCCTCCACGGAGCCCCACCATGCAAAAGTATTTTTTTTAGAGCCCTCTCTGTGAATACTATGACATTTGAATCTCCTCATAGCCATCTATCGAAAGCTAAGTGGTTCCAAACCGATGGACAAACATTTTGGAATCATTAGTATTTGGACATAAAGTTCTAAAAATATGTGTCACTGGAAATTGATTTTTGAATGCTGTTTTTAAAGTTATGAGTCAGTATCTTCCCACTTATTAAAACCTAGGCAGAAGAAATTCTTTATAAGTTTCACAGAAAAGAAGCAAGCTGCCAATTCCACCCCCCCCCCACTGCAATATGCGGAAAGTTAGCAGTATTATCTGTTTGGCGTAAGGTTTCCTGTATGGATTCTTCCCCTTTTTTTCACTTAAGACATCTGTTACCATTTCATAGTCTAACAGATGTTGCAGAGCAATTCTGTTACTTACATTCTTGGGGGAAGAAAAATGCTGTTTGCTCTATGAAATGCCACCTCTGAACTGTTGTCATTGTGCCAGCTTTGTGTAAATTTTCATATATCATATCCCTTGTCTTGGGAAGGATACATAGTCCCATCTTTAGCTTTAGCACTCTTAGTAGAATTTGTGGGTGGATGTAGATTAAAAAGGCAAGAATTGAACATGGATTTAGGGCTAGCTGTGTGATTTTTAGAATCTTATCAGGAATATCATCTGGGGAATGCAAAATAATTGAAGCCTACCTCATAGTTAAACTGTTTTTTTCTTTATTTCTTGGAGAGATACAAGGGTTCTCAGAAATCAGTAGTGACTGATGCCTAGTATACCTTACACATACACATTTTGCCCTTTCAAACTGAGATGTTCCCATTTGAAAGCCAGCTTGGTGAGGTGGTTAAGAGTGGCAGCTTCTAATCTGGCAAGCGAGGTTTCATTCCCTGCTCCCCCACATGCAGCCAGCTGGGTGACCTTGTGCTTGTCACAACATTGATAGAACTGTTCTGACTAAGCAGTAATATTGGGGCTCTGTCAGCCTCACCTATCTCACAGTGTCTGTTGTGGGGAGAGGAAAGGGAAGGTGACTGTTAGCCGCTTTGACACTTCGGGTGGAGAAAAGTGGCATACAAAAACCAACTCTTCTTCTTCTTCAAATGGAAGCTAAATATCAAAGTTGATTTTTAAAAAAAGAAACCCTGTCTCATTAGCCAGTCTGGGAGAGTAGGAAACAAAATTAGTTTTGTAGATGGACAGCATACTGGATTTTGAGACCAGAATTCAGATAAATCTTTTTCAGTCCTGTTTATGTGATCTTAAAACACATTTTAGAAAATAGAAATAATGATTTCCCTTGCATAGTTCTTGAAAGCATGAACAAGAAGAAATATGTAAAGCAAATAGAAGTGTTTTATTCAAATGAAGCTTCAATGAATGAATTTATAGTCTGGACAAGCTTTGTGACACTAGTGGCTGGACAATACAGAAGAAACAATGTGGTTGTGCAAATAAGAGGATCAGTGGGCTGGATCTAACAGAGGATTTCTGTGGACAGAATCTGCTAGCCTCCAGTATAGGGAGGGGGGGGCTGCATTTGTGGCTACAATGGAATGGTGAGATGAGAAGGTTGCATTCCGCTGACTAAAATTCCTTCCACTGAAATTTCTTGTGGATCCAGGTTGGGGATTGCCATTTAGTTGCCTATGACAAAATCAATGAACCTCAATTAGCAAAACTATTAGGTTGATACAATTGAGTTAGAAGGATGAGGAGTTCATCTATTTATTTTTCTTATGGGCCTGATTGTGGCAATCCACTTCTATGTAACACCCAAGTTCTGAACTTGGGGACATTGTGCTGATGGATCTGTTTCTTACAGTGGCCAATCAGCTGTCCTGCAAGACCAACTAACAGGACAAAACAGCCATGGCCTTCCCCAACATTGCTTCTGTACCAGCTTACTACCTCTAGACAGTAATCATGATAGATCACCATTGTTGGACCAATCCTCCATGAATATGAATCTTTTAAAGCCTTCTGTGGTAGGGGCTATCTCTATGTCCAGTGGCAATGTATTCTACATTTATTACTCATTAACTCAAAAAGCATTTCATTGAGTGATCTCAAGTTCTGATATTAAGATATTAAGATACAGGGAGAAAATGGAGCCCATGTGTGAGGTGGTCTGAGTTGTTGGAGAGATGTTGTTGGCGGGGGGCTAGGTCTCCAAAGAAGATTGATCTCAATAGATGGAAGATTAATAAAAGTGGTTTCTAAGTTAGTGTTGGAAAATGGAGGAAAATATGTGCCGCATCCAGGCATAGAATCATAGAATCATAGAGTTGGAAGGGGCCATACAGGCCATCTAGTCCAACCCCCTGCTCAACGCAGGATCAGCCCTAAGCATCCTAAAGCATCCAAGAAAAGTGTGTATCCAACCTTTGCTTGAAGACTGCCAGTGAGGGGGAGCTCACCACCTCCTTAGGCAGCCTATTCCACTGCTGAACTACTCTGACTGTGAAAATTTTTTTCCTGATATCTAGCCTATATCGTTGTACTTGTAGTTTAAACCCATTACTGCGTGTCCTTTCCTCTGCAGCCAATGGGAACAGCATCCTGCCCTCCTCCAAATGACAACCTTTCAAATACTTAAAGAGGGCTATCATGTCCCCTCTCGACTTCCTTTTCTCCAGGCTGAACATTCCCAAGTCCCTCAACCTATCTTCATAGGGCTTGGTCCCTTGGCCCCAGATCATCCTCGTTGCTCTCCTCTGTACCCGTTCAATTTTATCTACGTCTTTCTTGAAGTGAGGCCTCCAGAACTGCACACAGTACTCCAGGTGTGGTCTGACCAGTGCCGTATACAATAGGACTATGACGTGATTTTGATGTAATGCCCCTGTTGATACAGCCCAAAATGGCATTCGCCTTTTTTACCGCTGCATCACACTGCCTGCTCATGCTTAGTTTACAATCCACAAGTACCCCAAGGTCTCGTTCACACACAGTGTTACCTAGAAGCGTATCCCCCATCCAGTAGGCATGCTTTTCATTTTTCTGACCCAGATGCAGAACTTTACACTTATCTTTATTAAATTGCATCTTGTTCTTATTTGCCCATTTTTCCATTGTGTTCAGATCTCGTTGAACTCTGTCTCTATCTTCTGGAGTATTTGCCAGTTCTCCCAATTTGGTGTCGTCTGCAAACTTGAGAAGTAGTCCTTCCACCCCCTCATCGAGATCATTAATAAATATGTTAAAAAGTACTGGACTGAGCACCGAGCCCTGAGGTACGCCTCTATTCACTTCCCTCCAGTCTGATGAAACACCATTGACAACAACTCTTTGAGTCAGTTCTCTAACCAATTTCCTATCCACCTAACTATCTGAAAATCCAGATTGCAGTCCTTCAACTTATCCATCAGAACATCATGGGGAACCTTATCAAAAGCTTTACTAAAATCCAAGTAAACGAGATCAATTGAATTTCCACAATCCAGCAAACCTATCACTTGGTCAAAAAAGGAAACCAGGTTGGTCTGAAAAGACCTGTTGGAGACAAATCCATTCTGACTTCCTTGGATCCCCAAATTGTCCTCCAGATGTTTGCAGATCGCTCCCTTTAATATCTGCTCCATTATCTTACCCACAACAGACGTCAGACTCACTGGTCTATAGTTTCCCGGGTCATCCTTCCTCCCTTTTTTGAAGATCGGAATAACGTTTGCTCTCTTCCAGTCCTCCGGGACATCTCCAGTCCTTAAAGAGGTCCCAAAGATGATGGACAAGAGTTCTGCAAGTTCTCCGGAAAGTTCTTTGAGCACTCTTGGGTGCATTTCATCCGGCCCAGGGGATTTGAACTCATCCAGTGCAGCTAAATGCCTCTCCACAACCTCTCTGTCCATGTCAACCTGCCACCCAGACACTATCCCTTGGCTACTGCCATCTCTAGATGTGCCTAAACCCTTTGACCTGTGGGAAAAAACAGATGTAAAATAGGTGCTGAGCCTTTCTGCTTTCTCTGCATTCTCCATTACAGTTTGTCCATCCGCACCCAACAGTGGGCCTATTGCCTCCTTTACTTTACGTTTGCTCCTCACATAACTGTGAGGGCATCACACATAGGTTGTAGGAATTATACCGTTCACCTTTCTGAGTGGGGATTGGATTTATGGCTTCATGATATAAGGTATGCCCTGGTGGAAGTGAGCGTTGGCGGGAGCGCGGGGATGGAGGTTTCCAATTCCCAGCATATTGGTGGAAATGGTGGCATGGGGAAGATCCCTTTGTGTGTGCTGGCCTGCTCTCTGGTGGGGGTCTCCATAAGAGGCCGAGTGTAAGTGATCATATGGTCTTCCTACTCATGGATTGGGGGGGGGCTTGGACGGTGGACCCGCATTTCCATATGTCAGGGGGCCCGACAGAGGTTCGTGCCTCAAGGGGTCCCAAGTGATTGTCATCGCCCTAAAACCAGCAGGACATTGGTATCATGGGAATCTTGGCGCAGAGCCTGGTGAACACGTGCATGCCTGCTGGAGGGTAAATTGTGGCTGCCTTGTGGCCGAGAGGTCACAGGATGGCGGGATCGTTTCCCATGCTGTTCAATGCTTACAGAAATAAAAATTGTGACCTGTTTAATTTTATACATCTGAAAATACCCATATATTAAGTAATACCCATACTCATACAAAAGATGTTCCAAACTCTGAATCATTCGGGTGCTCTCTTCTGCATATTTTCCAGAATTCGAATATCTTTTTTGAGACATGGTGACTTTTATACTAAGTGAATCCACATTATAGATCTTTAAAAAAAATTTTTTTTAATTTTTATTATAAAGCATCATCCACATTATAGATCTTTATAAAGGCATTATGGTATTAGCCATTTTATACCTGACATGGAGTTATGTTATCTACATTGAGCTTCATTTACCATGTTATAATCCACCTGCCCCGTTTGGAGAGATCCTCTTAGATCTCTTCACAATCTGCATTGGTTACCTGCATAACTTTCTGCAAGTTTGGCCACTCCCAGTTCTTGTTCATTGGGCTCAGTTCATCAGATATCTTCCCAAGAACATGGGTATCTAATCCATTTACTTACTAACTTTGTGATCACTATGTGCAACATGATCTGAATCTCATACCAGTTCTTCAGTTCTGCTCAGAACATTCTAGTTTCTTCTATAACCCAAACATTCCAATGCACAGTTATTTATGATATGCAGAAACATTGTCTGTTTGGCATAATTTGATCATATGTTTACTGAGCCAATATAAGGGAATTGAAGTTAATTGTTAATACCACATTTTCTTTTCTCGTTGGTTCCCTTATTTCCTTCTCCTTGCTTATAATCAGGAAGAGTTTGCTATCAAGTGCCTATTTGAGTTCAAATGAAGACCCTTTCATTTGTATGGTCTTGAATGGTTGCAGGAATCTTTGCAGTGCCAAACAAATCCAAACCTTTTTTTCTCAGCTTCCCCAAGACCTCTGTCTGTTTATCTGTCCCCATACATGGAACAGGAAGCAGTGCTGAGAATGCTACCTTTATTTTGTTTGTTTATATGCCGCCCTCCCTTGCAGCTCAGGACTGAGCTCCTAGACTGAATTCTGTCGAGAAACATTTTTCCTACCAGAAGTGCCTAACTAGATTCTTCAACATCATTGGTACTGGCATTCACCATGACCATTGACTCACCCCCATCATTAGCTATCACTCACTAGACATAATGTATTACCCACAACTTCACACTATGAAGGCAAATCACCACGCATTCAATGATCCCCATGACAGACCTCTCTTTCAAAACTTTGAATATTCAAGTCTCCCACTGCTGAGAGCCCATTTCCCTTGAACACCAGAGAAATGCGCTTGGCATTTAAAATCATAGAATCATAGAGTTGGAAGGGGCTATACAGGCCATCTAGTCCAACCCTCTGCTCAACGCAGGATCAGCCCAGAGCATCCTAAAGCAAATTTCTCCCATTTCCCCCCTGACACCACAGTACTCCAAGACTAGCAGTCTCCATAACATCAGAGGACTTGTCAGGATGAGAGTGGGACTGTTACACCAGACTTCCGACATATATTATTCTCTGGGTCAGCAACCCTTGCCCGAAGGAAACAAATAGGTTTCCTGAAAGCCAGGAGCTCCATTAATTGAATACCCACCAATAACTTCTGCCCAGCTGTCAGCTAATCAAACATGGCATTGCTCTACCCCTTTGCTGCTTTATGAATGACGCTGCTATTTTTAAAGCTGTTCAAATTAAGGATAGGATGCTCTCTTGAAATGATACAGGTTCATATACTTGATAGTATAAATGGCATTGTGTCCCACATTGGCTTCATCTCCCTGCCCCTGGATTCACACCAGGAACTGTAACACTTTACAATGCACTCCTAAGCAGAATTATACCCTTCTAACACTGTTGACTTCAGAGGAGTTGGAAGGGTATTTAGGGTTGCCTAAGCTGCATTTAGCCTTAGAATTGCAGTACTAGAAAGTAATCATAAGCAGGTCTACTCAGAAAACTTAAGAGTCTTTGGAATTGTATTGTTAGTTACTGGAACTGTTTATTGCTTGTGGCCTGGAGTCTCCCTAAAACTTTCCTGCCAATCTGTCACACAGAATTCTTCTGTTAGCTCCTTCTGTTCATACAATCCCATGAAAAGTAGTGACCTAGAACCTTGATTATCTAGGCGAGTGCTCTGGCTTCACTCCTGTGCCTCAAGCAGTAGCCTCAGTGTCTTGCACCAAAGATAGAACCCTTTCCTTGCAAATGTTCCCATTGGTAGTGTGCCACCAAGAGGAAATTCTTCTAAGCAGTTAGGGTTTTAGAGACAAGTAGGAAACGTTTCACATGCTCTAGTTATCCAATGTAATGTTGTCTTTCTAGAACCAATAGGACTGCTTATGCACTGGAGGTTTCATGCCAGGCTTCAGGCTGGAGTTTCAGTTGTGGCAGGTTGCCCCACCTCTTCCTGCACCCACATGGGGGGAGCATTTGGCCTGATGCACCTCACCCACCCCCGATTTGTGCTCCTGTATGGGAGCTGGGGCAGTGAAGTTCCCAGTGCATAAATGGTCTAGGTCAGGGGTAGTCAACCTGTGGTCCGTGGCCCATTAGTGGGCCGCAAAGGCCTTGGTGATGGGCCGCCACGCCTGCCTCTCCCCCACCCCGCAGAGAGAAGCTCACCAGGCTGCGAGAGAACTGGCCGCCAAAGTGGCCGCTTCACTCACGGCCCAGCTAGTTTTCTGCTGTGAGAGCTGGGGGGGGGGGGGGAGACGCAGGCGCGGCCACTGGCACGCCAGTGGGCACAAGCAGGCATGCGCGGAGCTCCTGTGCATGTGCGTTAGCACCCCCTGGTGGTGAAAACGTGCATGCACGGAGCTGAGCATTTTCACCACCAGGGGGTGCTAACGCGCATGCGGGGTGCCCAGGCCACTGGCTCTTCTCTACCTCCGGAGGCGGTCCTCAACCTTAAAAAGGTTGGGGACTGCTAGTCTAGGTGACTCAGCTTATCACAACTGCAATAGGAGTAAATGCTTGAAACTTTAAAAATGCAAATGGAGAAGAGATGGACAAGCCAGTCCATGCCCATATGAAGCTCTAAAAATTGTAGCTTGCTGCAATATTTTGGGCTACCATCCTGATCTTAAAACATAAGTGAAAACCAAAGTATGGCTTACAGGGTAGTATGATTAAACTCAAACCTTTCTGCAAAATGCTATGTCCTGACACCAACTCTTGGGGAAAAACTCTTCATCCTGATCTCAAACAAAGCCTGGACCTGATAAATCTTTACTGACCTCCCAAGAAAAGGCCCCAATCTATAATGTGAAAGCATACATATCTTTATTTTTTCAGCATGAGAGGATGATATTTCCTTCTGTTTGCTAAAACATAACTCTCTTGCACTGAACCAAGTCCAAACACATATTTAGAAAGTTATCTAAGCTTGGCTGTTTAGAGACAAGTAAGGGCTGATTGTCATGCGATGTGGAGGACCTTTTTATTATTTTGGCAAGAACAGGGACAGTTTTGTCCTAGCAGGCCATTAGATGAATACCAGAGTGTGTCACATGAAAAACCAGTGATCTTTAACCCAGCAATCTATTTAACCAAGCCTAGAAAATGAATAGTGAATAAGGAAAGACCAAAGGCCAGTTTACTGTCATTATAGATTATAGAATCTGTTAACAGCTGCAGCAAAGTGAACTCTGGGAATTACAGGTACTGTACAGTAAGTCACTGGTGAATACAGAATACGTAGCAAACTAGTATATGGCTGGGAAGGCGTAGTAAACAATGTGTACTCCCATCCTTGCCAATTAACACAAACAATTTTGAACTAGTAAACACAGTGCTGTGTATTGTGGAGACAGATACACTGCAGCTTCTTCAATCTGAGTTTTGTTAAAATGTGTGAAAGGATTAAGTCCCACATGTCTCCAGTCTTCATCTTTCACCTTCGTGCAAGATCCTGTTTTCAGGGTTATAGCTGTGGCTGATGTTGCAATTCTTCCCATCTAAGTCTGGTTGAAGTGGGCAAGATGAGAAACTATGATATTCTTGTATTTCATCATAGCTTGGCATGCTTTTCAAGTGGCTGCTGTTTTGAACGATAGTGTAAATTTTGACTGTTAGATCTACAAATGTATTTGTTTACAGAAAAATTCCTATACTGCTTTAGGCCAAGCATTCATAGACAGTGAAGAAGAACTTGTAAAATAGGAATGCTGTTTTAAAAATATTGTTAGGATAGTATTTATAAAAATGCATGGTCACCATAGAACCCTTTCCTCCTAAAGTGCTGTTTGGGACACTGCTTCGTGTACAATTTAATCTAAGCATTTATCATGTGCTCGTAGATTTTAGAGAAACAAATACTATAAAAATCAGTAACATCTAAAAATAATCAGTTGTGGGAATTAATGCTTATAGGAAAACAGAATTCTTTCTTATGCTGCTGGTTGAACTGCATTGTCTCCCCTTAGCCTTGTTAGCTCATGCGAACTAAAATGCAAATTTTTCAGCTAATTGGAGTTCACTGAATGTACATGTACGGTACATGGTTATATGCATGTAGGCTTTAAGAAATTCTTCTATAATTATTTTCTTGATTACCATCTGCAGTATTACAAGGCATTTTACATAACGTTGAACCCTGAAGATTGCACATGTTGCACGTAATAACATGCCTGATGTTCATTAATTCATGCAAGCAGAAAGGAATAAAATCTTTTTCTTGTAAATTATGAAATGAATTGTTTTAATGTAGTAATGTTTAAATTATGCAATTAGAAATAATTGATGTTGATATTGGATAAGGAATTTTGGAAGGATTACCTGGAAATAGGCTATGAACACAAAGTGGTAATGATCACCCCATTGCAGTGATGTCAGATGTAATTTTTTAATTGATAAGGAGGACACCAAAGGCCATTTTATATTATAGCAGGCAGTGGTAAACTACCTTGAACTCTCTTGTCCCAAGAGCCCTGTGGTGCTGGCTGCAACGTAGGCTGGTTTAGGAAATTATTTCAGATTTTGTTAAGAATCCAGAAAATGAAGAGGTTTGATTGAGTGAACCAAATATTTTTAGGAAAAGCACTTTAAGCAATGGGTTCAAACTACAGGAAAGAAGGTTCCAGTTAAATATTAGAAAGCATTTTCTGATGGTGATGGCTGTTTGTAGATGGGATATGCCACATCGGAGGGTGGTGGAGTTTCCTTTGTTGGAAGTTTGTAGGAGGAGATTGAATGAGCACCTGACAGGACTGTGTGTGTGTTTTAAGTCCCCAAGAATGTGGAGGCCTGGAGTGGATGGATCTCTGAGGTCTTTTCCAGCTCTGTGTGATTCTGATTCTAACCACAACTGAAGATATATCAATCTCATGGTATATATGATTAATTTCATGGGGCTTTTATTAAAGAT